>NC_142064.1:6587500-6730000 GCF_059756535.1 Pantherophis guttatus
GAATAGTATAACAGAGTTAGAAGGGACCATGGAGGTCTTCTAGTCCAACCCCCTGCCTAGGCAGGAAACCCTACACCACTTCAGACAAATGGTTATCCAACATCTTTTTAAAAAACTTCCAGTGTTGGAGCATTCACAACCTCTGGAGGCAATTCATTCCACTGATTAATTGTTCTCACTGTCAGGAAATTTCTCCTTAGTTCTACGTTGCTTCTCTCCTTGATGAGTTTCCACCCATTGCTTCTTGTCCTGCCTTCTGGTGCTTTGGAGAAAGCTTGACTCCTTCTTTGTGGCAGCCCCTGAGATATTGGAATACAGCTATCATGTCCCGTTCCCCCCCCCAGTCCTTCTTTTCATCAGACTAGACATATCCAGTTCCAGCAATCATTCTTTATATGTTTTAGCCTCCTATATGACCTATTACGCTCATATCCTCTTTACATCTTCGGGCAGAAAACAGACCTGGCGGTGCTGTTAGCTGGAAGTATTGTAAAATCTAAGATCGAGCTTTGTAGAAAGTTAGCACCCACCCCTCTCCTAGAAGAATGAAAGATTTTGAGAAATATTTAAAAAAGGCAGAATATTACATTTCCCTGGATGAGAAAATGAGAAACATGCTCTTGGAGACAGAAAGCAACACCCCACTTTCCTAATAGCCCTCAGCAAATGTCAGCACTTAAGAGATAAAGAGCTTACTGAGATCTAGGTAGCTCTATTCGTAGGAAAAAATTCCCTGCAGCAAGGTAGGATTAGCCCTCAGCCACAATAGGAATTGCCCAACAAGCCCCTTCATTGTGTCAGCCCAAACCTCAACCAAACTTAGCTCAGACAAACTCCTAGGATTTGTACATGGGCCCATGGGAGTCTGACAACAGCCAATAGAATATATGTTCTTGCACAGGAACAGGAAGCTCAAGTGCAAAGTCCAAGAGAAGGTATAAATACCCCTCACTCTCAACTCCATGTTGTCAGCTGTCCAGAACCGCAACTCATGTGCTTCTGCTTCATAATTAAACCATCTTTCCAATCCGCCTCCATGTTTCCAGTATCTTTCTCCCAGCTTGGAGCTGAACCAGATGGATATTTCTTCCAACAGCTTGATGCCTGATATCAATATGAACATTACAACAGGTGGACATTATCTTCTTCCAGTCTGGTCAGACTAAATGGACAAATTTTGGCTTTTATCATTATTTTTATTTGATTTTTTGCATATTTTGCAAATAGGCCATTTATATCATTTTTTTTAAAAATTCTCTCATTTTGGGTGAAATAAGTCAAATTATTAAAGCTTTGAATAACTTTATTAAAATCATTTTTGTTGGATGTTCTTTCAAAAGAAAAATGGGATGAATAAATATAACTTGCATATCTGCTTGTTAGGTCTTTCTTCGGCTAGATGGTTGCTCTGGCAGTTGTTGTTTTGTTTCCCCTACTCCAAAAGAGGGAACGAAGAATGTAAACTCTGCCGATTTTAAGTTTATAAGCCATTGTAATTTACCCAAGCATGAACTCATTTGGGCTTCCTTCTTTGAAACAAAGCACAATAATATTTTGACTTTACAGACTCCCGTTCAATCTACTGTGCTCCTCTCTACCCTTCAATGTAGTTTGCCTTCGAGGGAATAAACTTTGTTATTGCTTTCTGTTTTAACTCCCCTTAGAAATATATGCAATATATGTGTAAATGTTAAAACTAGGTTTCTAAGAGAAGTCCCTGAATTTTATACAGCTAGAGTAATTCCGTATTGGAGAGGAAGGAAAAAGGAAAAGAGAAAGGAAGGCAGGAAGGCAGGCAGGCAGGCAGGCAGGCAGGAAGGAAGGAAGGAAGGGACACACAGAGAGAAAGACAATGTGTGTGTGTGTGTGAGAGAGAGAGAGAGAGAGAAAGGAAGGAAGGAATGAAGGAAGGGAGAGAAAAAGAAAGAGAGAGAGAAAGAAGTGTGTGTGTGTGTGTGTGTGTGTGTGTGTGTGTGTGTGAGAGAGAGAGAGAGAGAGAGAGAGAGAGAGAAAGGAGAACAGATTTCTAAGAGAAGTCAGTAAACTTTATACAGCTAGAGTAACTCAATATGGAAGATAGAAAAGGAAAAGAAAGGGGAAAAAGACTGAGAGGAAGAGGAAGAGGAAGAGAAAGAGAGAAAGAGAAAGAAAGAAAGAAAGAAAGAAAGAAAGAAGGAAGGAAGGAAGGAAGGAAGGAAGGAAGGAAGGAAAGAAAGAAAGAAAGAGAAAGAAAGAAAGATTTCTAAGAGAAGTCACTGAATTTTACTCCCTATGGGAGAGGAAGATAAAGAAAAAGGAAAGGTAGACTGGAAAGAGAAAAGGGGAGAGAGGAAGGACAGGAAGGAGGGAGGAGGGAGGGGCAGAGGAATTCACTTCTTGATCTGTACTTTCCATGTTCCAAGAATTCCCATAAAAGAATCTACAATGCAGGATTCAATATTTCCATCCGTTGCAGGGTAAATCGGAACTCGGTGCATTAGAGCCACACGATGCTTCGAATTCAATTCTCCCCCCCCCCCCAAAAAAAGTGCTCACGGGACCAAGAGCACAGCATCTGTCAGCCACAGCTTCCAAGTAGCCCCCTGCTTTCCCCAGATCGCAACAGCTGCCACACAATCCCCGGGAAGAGATCCAGCTGCTTTGGGGTGCGGCTAACAGGTGCTTCGCTTTGCTTGCTGGGATGTTCAGCCTCCCTTTTGAAGTTCAAATCCAAAGCATGGAGGAATTTCTCCTTGGCAGTTCCTTGGCTGCTTTATCTGAGCCACCTAATCCGTGGTTGAGCTAAGGCCGCCCCCTATTTAAACATTCAGAGTATTCCCAAGATTTCCTGTAAACCATACGTTGAGCCCTACCTAACAAAATGAAAGTTCAACGTAGAGAAAAGTAAGGCTTTATACTTAGGCAAGAAAAAAACAAATGTTGTTGTGGCCCGTCAGCAGCCTGTGCAGCTAGTAGCCGATTCCAACAACGAGGAGGCTGGTGTGGTGCTGCGCCAGCAGCCTGTGCAGCTGGCGCTCGAGTCGGACAGTGAGGAGGCTGGAGAAGATGTAGTGCCAGAGGCGGGGATTCAGCCAGAGCCTTCAGAACCTCCAGAAGCTCCTATAAGTGAAGAGGAAGAAGAGGAGGAGCCTCTTCTCGATGCACGGGTGCGCAGAGCTTCCAAAAGGCAGGAGTGGCTCCTCAGGAGGAGGTCTCCTCGAGAGTAAGGCTTGGGGCTAATTGGCCACTCCCTTAGCCTATTTAAGGAGGAACGCTCCTTGCAGCAAACTGTAGGGAACAACTTTAGTTAGAGTTGCCAGGTGTCCACTATTTGAGCGGACAGTCCGCTTTTTTCACCTTATGTTCACTATTTTTTTTCACAAAATAGTGGACATTTTTTTTTTATTCAAAAGCTTTATGATGAAATGGTACGTAATCTAAAGCTGTACAGTCTAAGAGAATAAGGATAGGAGAATCGCGTGTTGCCTTTTTTTTCATAAGTTAGAATGAGACAAAGATCGAATATCCATTGAACTCGATTCTCCGAAAAAATGAATGATGAGATTAAAATAAAAATATATTATAAAATTATGTACAGTTCCCATTTTTAAAATGTATTGTAGCTTGTGTCGACTGACCTAAAATGGAGTTGAGGGATGAGAGTGACAGCGGCGAGATTTTGAATTCTTTAAAACGAAAGAGAGGAGTGTGCAAATACACCAAAGACTGGGAAGCTACTTTTGCATGGATTACCAACAACGAAACCAACAGAACAAATACGACGGCCTACTGTAAATTGTTTGTAAGAAAATGTATAATTTAATTGTAATTTTTTTTATTTTTTTTACTACTTAAACACCCCCCCCCCCCGCTTGTCCGCTATTTTTTGGAAGCAGACCTGGCAACCCTAACTTTAGTTCAACCTCCTTCATGTCTGGATTCTCTGCAAAATTGCTTCTGGGCTTTCTGCCAACTCTAGTAAGACTGTGATTACCTTATCTTAGAATTCTGGTAGGCTGTTTAGACAGTTTATTAACAGCCTTTGGGTGATAAAGACTAAGTTATTTGAGTAAAATAAGCTTTGTATAGAGTTTGTGTGTGCTGCGTTCTTTGGGGTCCGTAGCTGGGGCAGAACACATGTACAGGTCAGGGATGGTTTCTACTTACCTTTACTACTGGTTCGCATCGTGCCCGCATGAGCAGATCACTTATGATGACATCTGGGTCAGTGGGCGGAGCCTCCCACCAGTGTTACTACCGGTTATATAGAACCGGTTCGAACCGGGGCAACCCGCCCCTGGTACATGTACAGACCAGGTGAAACTTGGCTTACTGCAAGTAACTGTGAGAGGAATCTTGAGGTCCTAATCTATCCTTGCTTTGTTGTGTTGGAAGAAATATTCAGGTCCCAGGCTTGGCCTTTGAGCTTCCTGTTCCTGTGCAAGAACATGGATTGTATTGGTTGATGTCAGACTCCCATGGGGCCAAATACAAATCCTAGGACATTGATGGCTAACCTTTTTGCCATCGCGTGCCAAAAGCGGGGGGAGCACAGGGGGGGGTTGTGCAAATGCGTGCCAACACCCATAATTCAATGCGCCCTGCCCCCCAGCGCATCCGACCCCACACACTCCCCCTGCTTTTAGCACATGATAGCATGGTGGGCCAGGTAGGCCCGTTTTTTGACCTCCCCAGGCTCCAGAGGCTTTCTAGGATCCTGGGAAGGGCAAAAAGGGCCTACCTCAACCTCCCGGAGGCCCTCCGGAAGCTGGAAACAGCCCGTTTCCCGACTTCTGGTGGGCCCGGATGGCCCAAAAATCAGCTGGCTGGCGCACGCATGCGCACTGGAACTGAGCTAGGGCAATGCTCGTGTGCCCACTGATATGGTTCCGGGTGCCACAGGTGGCATGCGTGCCATAGGTTCGCCATCACGGTCCTAGGAGTTTGTCTGAGCTAAGTTGGGTTGAAGTTTGGCTGATGCAATGAAGGGGCTTGTTGGGCAACTGCAAAAAGGCCGGAAGTAGCCGCCCATCCTGTTTTGTCTTCCGGGTTGGTGTAGGAGGCTTTCCAGGTTCAAAATGGGGTGTAGGGGTGCCACGCGAGGCCCCCCTATGACCCATTTTGGGCCGGGTTTTGCGCTCTTGCACCAACCTGCAAGCCAAAATGGGGTGTGGGTGGGGGCAGGACGCATGCACGGGGACACTCACACATGTGCTGGGGTGGGGCACATGCATGGGGGGCACTTGCATTGCATTTTGGGGGTTCAGGCAGGTGCGTGTGCATTCGTGTGTGTGCACGCTTTGGGCACTGGGCACCAAAAAGGTTAACCATCACTGGTCTAGGAAGAGCAGCTAAATTAACCGAACCTGCTAATGGAATAATGCAAGGAAAAGGAAGGGGTAATCGGATTCCTATTTTGCTGCAGTTGATGTCAGCACAAAAATCATGGCGACTGCCCGAAACAAAAAGAACATGATATATAATCGGAGGAAGAAGTGAAAAGAATCAATACTTACAGGCTTTTAAACACGTTGTTTTGGCAACCCTTCTCTAAGCCATAGTCAACACTATTTTATGGGCTTTATAACTCAGTCTGAGAAGCTGTAAAGCTCTTCCTTTGTCAGAGAAGCTGCTGGGAGGAAAAAAAATGATGTTCAGAGAGCTGTGTGTTGAGGTGCTTAGCCTTGGTGCTTTCCTCTACTCAGATGAGTAGAAGAAAAAAAACAACAACAATGGAGCCCTGTGATGGAAATGGTCCTCTTGAGAAGAAACCTAAGTTAGACAAGGAAGGAAAGAAAGAAGATTGTGGTGCAAACAAGCAGAGAGAAAATAGTTGCAACCAGTGGTGAAATCTGAATCGGTTTACTACCGGTTCGCTGGATGCGCGTGCCAAACCCATGCTGCACGCATGCATGTGCAGTGTGCACCATGAACCAAATGTGAGGTGCACAGTGCACGCCGAAAGGAGGCATGGGGTAAGGAGAACAGCGCATGGGTGTGTGTGTGTGTGTGATCAGCTGTGGCACGCGATCTTCGGAGCCTTTTTTTTCGGAGCACAGCTGTGATCGCTGGAGCCTTTTTTTTTACTTTTTTAAAGCATTTTTACTACCGGTTCCGGAGAACTGGTAGTAAAAAAATGCCTAAAAAGTAAAAAAAAAAAAAGTTCTGACAATGGTGCATCGCTCACCTGATCATTGGAACTTTTTTTTTTTTTACATTTTTTTACTACTGGTTCGGGCGAACCGGACCTAACCGGTAGCATTTCACCCCTAGTATCAACAGTCTCCAAAAAAGTCTCCAAAATAGGAGAAATAAAACTGACAGATTGTTCTGTCCCCGTACCACACACGCACCCCCACAGACAGCCCGGAGTTAATAAGCCACACGACAAAACTCTTTGAAGATAAAGCTGGCAGCAACCCAGTGGCTAGCTGCCAATTCAGACTTTACTCACACAAAACAAAGATTAGACTGCAAGCATTCCGATAAAACAGGCAGAGTTTCAACAATACAAGGATTAATCCAAATGCAGTCCGATAAAGCAGGCAAAGTCCAGTAACGCAGAGATCATGGATTATTTCCAGTTTTTGCTCATCACAAACTGAACCGGCCACCACACCCACATTTATACCCTGTGGGGTGTGGTCCAGTGACTCAGCTAATCTCTGGCATGCCTTATCCTCTGCTGCGCACGCTTCTCCCTGCGCCTCTGCTGAGGGTCCAGCCAGCACTTATCTTCTTCGTCGCTGTCCACCTGTGGCTGCGGGGACATGCTTGGCTCTGAGCCTATCATTTGGCCTTCGGTGTCCTCTGGAGGCATTGCCAGAGAGGAGGGTCCTGGAGAGGGAGGCCTTGCCAACTCCTCTCCCTCAGAGTCTGCATCTGTCGATAGCCCAGGCTCAGGCAACGGAGCCACAACACAGATATTGAAGGGTCCTTGGTGCTCTCTGAACCTGGTTCTTTTCTTGCAGATATCCAAACTAGGAAACATCATCATTGCTACTTTGACTAGCACTGATGATGTTATTTCATTGGGTAGTGAAATTGTCAAGGCAAGATGAAAAATAATGGATGGAAACTAAACAAAGAGAGGAGCAACTTAGAACTAAGGAGATTTCCTAATGGTGAGAGCAATTAACGAATGGAATAGCTTGCCTTCAGAGGTTGTTCAGGGAGACCTCGAGGAGGTCTCCCTGATGAAAGGAGACCTCCAAGATCCTTTCCAACTCTATTATTCTATGTTGTACTGTATGTTCTATTTACAATTGGGGAAAACCTGAAGGAGAATTTTGGAATGGGATGGGATAGGTTAGAGAAAAAATGGAATGGAATGGAGTTGAGTGGAATGGGATGGGATAGGATGGAGAAAAAATGGAATGGAATGGAATAGAATAGAATAGAATAGAATAGAATAGAATAGAATAGAATAGAATAGAATAGAATAGAATAGAATAGAATAGAATAGAATAGAAAAGAAAATATGGAATGTGAATGGAATGGAATGGAATAGAATAGAATAGAATAGAATAGAATAGAATAGAATAGAATAGAATAGAATAGAATAGAATAGAATAGAATAGAATAGAATAGAATAGAATATATGGAATGTGAATGGAATGGAATGGAATAGAATAGAATAGAATAGAATAGAATAGAATAGAATAGAATAGAATAGAATAGAATAGAATAGAATATATGGAATGTGAATGGAATGGAATGGAATAGAATAGAATAGAATAGAATAGAATAGAATAGAATAGAATAGAATAGAAAATATGGAGTGGAGTGGAGTGGGATGGGATGGGATGAGATGAGATAGGATAGAGAAAATATGGAATGGAATGGAGTGGAATGAACTGGACTAGACTAGACTAGACTAGACTAGACTAGACTAGACTAGACTAGACTAGACTAGACTAGACTAGACTAGACTAGAATAGAATAGAATAGAATAGAATAGAATAGAATAGAATAGAGAATATGGAGTGGAGTGGAGTGGAGTGGAGTGGAATGGGATGGGATGAGATGAGATAGGATAGAGAAAATATGGAATGGAATGGAGTGGAATGGACTGGACTAGACTAGACTAGACTAGGCTAGGCTAGGCTAGGCTAGGCTAGAATAGTATAGAATAGAATGGAATGGAATGGAATGGAATGGAATGGAATGGAATGGAATAGAATAGAATAGAATAGAATAGAATAGAATAGAATAGAATAGAATAGAATAGAATAGAATAGAATAGGTTGGAAGGGACCTTAGAGGTCTTCTAGTCCAACCCCCTGCTCAGTCAGGAAACCCTACACTATTTCAGACAAATGGAATAGTCTTATTTACTTTCTCTTGACCTCCTGAGTAGACACCTTGACCACTCATGGGACCGGATAGATGGAGAACAAGCTTAAAAGTGGAGTCGTTTGTGATACTTTTTGATCCTCCTCTGCAATTAATGTCCATGTTGACCCGAATAAACAACGCATTAGCAATATTTATCACCACTTGGCTGCCCAACGGAATGTGTGGGATTTGAGGTGATGTGGAAATTATCCCAGCATCTCCATTACATCTGCATTAAGATGTGTGTATAAATGTATGTATTAATAAATACATACATTAATAATATATACATTAATATATATATTAATATAACGTGCACCAAATTTGCTCAGAGGAAACTCAGTGGGGATCATTAAACTCAATTTGCATAATGGTTCAGTTTGCATAATTACTTAATTTGCATAATTGATCTTGGTGGCAATTTAGTAACGGCAATATTTCTTCGGCAGTTTATAAATGTGCAAAACGCTTGACCTGGTCCTGCCTTCCGTTCCTGGGCTTCAACTCCCATTTTAAAGATGGGGAACTGAGGTTGGCCTGAAATGCTTCTAAAACTCAAATGTCACATTTTGTTTGCTCACTTTTCGATGTGCTATGTGCTGTAACAGTGATAGCTAACCTTTTTGCCGTCGCGTGCCAAAAGCAGGGGGAGTGCGGGGAGGGTCGCGAGCACCCATACCCATAATTCAATGCCCGCCCCGTGCTCCCCCTGCTTTTGGCACGCAATGGCAAAAAAGGTTACTGGTGGGCCCGGTAGGCCTGTTTTTCGCCCTCCCCAGGCTCCAGAAGCTTTCTTGGAGCCTGGGGACGGTGAAAACGGCCTCCCCCATTTTTTTTTTAATTTGATTTATATGCCGCCCTTCTCCGGAGACTCAGGGCGGCTTACAATACGCTAAGCAATAGCCTTCATCCTTTTATATATTTATACAAAGTCAGCTTATTGCCCCCACAAACCGGGTCCTCATTTTACCCACCTTAGAAAGGAGGGAAGGCTGAGTCAACCTTGAGCCTGGCGAGATTCGAACCTGCAGTAATTGCAGGCAGCTAGTCTTAATAACAGGGTGCTTTAGACCACTGTACTACCAAGGCCCCATCCCCTGGAGGCCCTCCGGAGGCCGGAAACAGCCCATTTCCTGACTTCTGTTGGGCCCAGAAGGTCCAAAAATCAGTTGGCCAGCACGCACATGCACGCTGGAGCTAAGCTAGGGCAATGCTTGCGTGCCCACAGATATGGCTCAGCGCGCCACCTGTGGCACGCGTGCCATAGATTCGCCATCATGGTGCTATAATCTGGTCTTGATTCTTTTAAATATTGATTTCTCAACCTCTGTTTCAAGTTCCGATTCTGAGAGAGTCCAGAGATGGATAACAAAAAAATGATAGCATAGGACATAATACCAGTATTCCAGTATTTGAGGGGCTGCCACAAAGAAGAGAGGGTCAACTTGTTTGTCAAAGCACCAGAAGGCAAGACAAGAAACAATGAATGGAAACCAATCAAGGACAGAAGCAACCTGGAATTAAGGAGAAACTTCCTAACAGTGAGGACAATTAATCAGTGGAACGGTTTGCCTCCAGACGTTGTGGGTTCTTCATCACTGGAGGTTTTTAAAAAGAGACTTGGACAACTCCAAGTGCAGGAGACTGTATACCATTTCAGACAAGTTTTTTTTTTTTTTTGCTTTAATTTATATGCCGCCCTTCTCCAGAGACTCAGGGGGGCTTACAATGCGCTAAGCAATAGCCTTCATACTTTTAGTCAGCTTATTGCCCCCACAAACTGAGTCCTCATTTTACCTACCTTAGAAAGGATGGAAGGCTGAGTCAACCTTGAGCCTGGCGAGATTTGAACTTGCAGTAATTGCAAGCAGCAGATGTTAATAACAGTGCATTAGTCCACTGTACTACAGGCTATTTTTGTCCAATTGTCCAATTGTCCAATCTCTTCTCAAAAACCTCCAGTGATGGGGCATTCACAACTTCTGGAGGCAAGTCGTTCCACTGATTAATTGTCCTCACTGTTAGGAAATTTCTCCTTAGTTCTAGGTTGCTTCTCTCCTTGATTGGTTTCCACCCATTGCTTCTTGTCCTGCCCTCAGGTGCTTTGGAGAATAGCTTGACTCCCTCTTCTTTGTTGTAGCCCCGAGATATTGGAACAGTGCTATCATGTCCCCCCTAGTCCTTCTTTTCATTAAACTAGCCGTGCTCAGTTCCTGCAACCGTTCTTCATATGTTTTAGCCTCCAGTCCCCTAATCATCTTGGTTGCTCTTCTCTGCACTCATTCTAGAGTCTCCACATTTTAGTATCAGGTATCAACTTGATTTGATAATTCATAATAAAAGTGAGTCAGATTAAACAATTTGTTACCCCAAACTGCTTTGAATCAACTCAATAGGTTGTATCAAAAGAATGATTTAATTTGGATATTGAGTGATTTGTACAACCATATTATTTTTGCCAAAGATACTGCTGGAGGAGATGCAATTTCCCGTTATGAATAAGCCAGGCAAATCCTGTACTTAAATAATAATAATAATAATAAAAAAATCTAGTCAGCGTTTTCTCAAAGAAGCAGCATTTTTTACTTTAAAAAGAAACTGAGAAAATTAGGTATTAAATTGTAATGTTGTGCTGCGGGAACTAGATGTTCTTTTTAAAACGAGCCAGCTAGAAACTTTGGCACCTCAACTAGCCAACGCCATATAACACAATATATTCCCAACTCTATTTAAAATCCAGCTTTCTATTTTCACAGTAGTGTTTTCTGAAACTTCAGTGTCCTTTTCAAGAATCTGATTGGAACATTAAAGTTGGCAATTCCATCTTTCTTTCCAGAATGAAAAAAGAAGAAGAAGAAGAAGCTTTCTCCAGTGATTTTGAAGGTTTGATCACCCTAAAAAGACCTCAACAGAATCCCTTGAAAACAAGAATAATTCATCCAGTCTTCTTAAAGGAATATTGTACAGGGAGGCTCACTGATGGGTGGGTAAGTGTTGTAAATAAATATTTAAATTGGAGATAGCAGATAATTGCGAATTTCGAGTCTATCTGTTAAATGAGGATGAAGATTCTCAGTCATCCAATCCAGGTCAAAGGTGCTTTTTCAAGCGCTGAAGAAGCTTCTTGGATGAGAAGCAAAACATCTTCAAAGAAAATCCAGAAAGTCCAGTTGCCTCTTGAAAAAAGCACCTTTGGGTCACTGGTGGGATTCAGCCAGTTCGGGCCAGTTCTGGTGAACCAGTAGTTAAATTGCAGGCTGGCCCCTCCCTTCCCCTTCCAGGAGTCCCCATGTGCCCCATTTTGGCTCCCAGGTAAGTGCAGGGAGTAAGTGCAGGGAGGCCTCCTAGGCCCAAAATGGGCCACGGGGGTGTGTGGCACATCCTTCTCGTGTCCTGTTTTCACTCCCAGGAGGTTTCAGGGAGGCCTCCTAAGCCCAAAACGGGGCTGCGGGAGGATAGCGCATCCTTCCCATGGCCCATTTTTGCTCCCGGGGGGGTACAGGAGGCCAAGTGCTACCTATCACACCCCATGGCCACGCCCACCATGGCCACGCCCACCCAGCCGGTCATTAGGGCAGAGAATCGATTGCTAAATTATTTGAATGCCACCATGGCTTTGGATCTATCTGCTAAATTCTCCTCTGGGTTGCCAGACTGGAGGGAAGGAAGTGGAACCTTCCTAATAAACACCACTTTAACTTACCTATCAGTAATTTAGGATTAAAATGGTAAAACCCTTATTTTACAGTCTTTTATTTTTATTTTTTTTTCTTCTTCTCTCACTACTCAAGAGTACCTCTAAATACTGTGTTCCATTTTCAGGTGCAAAATACTTGTAACCCTCCAAGCGAAATTTTGAAACTTCTGGAGAATGTCAGGTTGGAGGGGGGGGACATTAATTGTGTCCTTCTGTCCAGCAAACCTTTGTTGTTGAGCCAGTTGTTAGGATATTTTTAAAAACCGAACTGAATTTGAAAGACATCTAAAGAAAGGATTTCGGCGTTTCTCCATCCAATGCCCTATTAAACGGCTCCAGCACCTCTTACTCATTTCTATTCATGTCAATAATAACTGGAGTTATTCATAAAATGTGGGCCGTGAACCTAGAAAGACATCAACAGGCCATCTTTTAAATTCAGGACTACCATCCTCACTAAGTGAATGGGAAGTGCAAACATGCCGTTTTGGTGTGTCGGATTGTTGACCTCCAGATATTTAACCTTTTCTAAGCTCACCTAGAAAAGATCACAGCAGAGTTGCAACATCAGCAGCTGGAGGTGTTAATGAGAACATAAAATGAAGTTATACCGGCTTACGATTTATACCAGAGAGAGATAAACCCATTAATTAAAGGTAGCAGGTAGATTCCAGCACTGGACAATTTAAAGTTTGCCTCCCCCACAGCTTCAATTAAATGCCCTTAATTTTTCAACCTGGTGTACTTTCTTGTTAACATATGTAAATGTGATACACGCTTGCATAGCTGAGTGGCACAATCGGTAGAGGACAATTTCGCACAAGTTTTGCTTCTCTTTACTTAGTTATCATTACTACTGATACCTGGTATAAATTAGACAAGTGTTCTTTGGGGGGGGGGAAACAAGATGTGGGATGTGAAAAAGATGTTGAGACTCTTGAAAATGTGCAGTGAAGAGCAACTAAGAGGATTAGGGGACTGGAGGCTAAAACATAAGAACAGTTGCAGGAACTGGGTATGTCTAGTTTAATGAAAAGAAGGACCAGGGGAGACATGATAGCAGTGTTCCAATATCTCAGGGGTTGCCCCAAAGAAGAGGGAGTCAAGCTATTCTCCAAAGCACCTGAGGGCAGGACAAGAAGCAATGGGTGGAAACTAATCAAGGAGAGAAGCAACCTAGAACTAAGGAGAAATTTCCTGACAGAATAGATAATAGAATAGAATAGAATAGAATAGAATAGAATAGAATAGAATAGAATAGAATAGAATAGAATAGAATTCTTTATTGGCCAAGTGTGATTGGACACACAAGGAATTTGTCTTGGTGCATACGCTCTCAGTGTACATAAAATAAAAGATACATTCGTCAAGAATCATAAGGTACAACACTTAATGATAGTCATAGGGTACAAATAAGGATTCAGGAAACAATATCAATATAAATCGTAAGGATACAAGCAACAAAATTACAGTCATACAGTCATAAGTGGAAGGAGATGGGTGTTGGGTACGATGAGAAGATTAATAGTAGTGCTGACGTAATAAATAGTTTGACAGTGTTGAGGGGATTATTAAGTAAGTAAGTAAGAAAAATTAATCAGTGGAACAACTTGCCTCCAGAAGTTGTGAATGTCAGGGTTCCAAGTAACACCCTCAACGAAAGAAGACTCCAATGCTAGAAGTTCCTCAAAGTTCCATTTTATTAGAGATGTCAGAGCCGAGGTGGCGCAGTGGTTAGAGTGCAGTACTGCAGCTACTTCAGCTGACTGCTAGTTCAGCAGATCAGCGGATCAAATCTCACCGGCTCAAGGTTGACTCAGCCTTCCATCCTTCCGAGGTGGGTAAAATGAGGACCCAGATTGTTGGGGGCAATATGCTATTTAGTATACTGTCAATTGTTGTAAGCCGCCCAGAGACCTTGGAGAGTGGGCGGCATAGAAATATGACTAATAAAATAAATAAATAAAAAATAAAAAATAAAATAAATAAATAAATATTGGCACATCTGGGAAAATTTCAATCTGAAAGCTTCCAGATTTTCTCCATCCAAAAGAAAATCCAAGTCCCTTTCCCTGTGCCCACATCAGGGGTGGGATTCTACCAGTTCGGACCAGTTCAGATGAATAGGTATCTCCGAAGATCAGGTCGGCCCGCCTGCCCACCCCTGCGCATTACTTACCTTTATTGTTGTGGCTCCATTACCTGAGCCTGTGTCATCAGCAGGAGAGGACTCCGAGAGTGAAGGAGAGGAGTTGGCAAGGCCTCCCTCTCCAGGACCCTCCTCTTTGGCAATGCCTTCCGTGTCCGCTGAAGGGCAAGAGATAGGGCCGGGGCCAAGCACGTCCACGCAGCCACAGGTGGACAGTGATGAAAGTAATGAGTCTTGGCTGGATCCACGCCAGCGTTGCAGAGATAAGCGTGCGCAACAGAAGAGGAGGCGTGCCAGAGATTAGGCTGAGTCACTGGACCACACCCCACAGGGTATAAAAGGGAGCGTGGTGGCCAGTCAAGCCTTGTGACGAACAAAACTGAAAGCTTCCACACCATTCTGCATTGCCGGACTTTTGCTATAGGCTTTGCTGGATTATCTTTGGACTTGATTTACTCTGTAATTATTGAACATTTTACTTTGATGTACTAGAAGCGGAGAGAAGTTATCTCTTCCCTTCATGAGTAATAAACTCTTGGCAGGCAGCCACTAGGTTGCTGCCAAGTTCCGTTATCACAAGGAAAAGGATTTTGTCGGCTGGTTTGGTTTTTAACTCTTGGACGTCTGTTGGCGTGTGTGCGTGTGGGATGGGGACAGAACATTTATCTTCTCAGCTGATTGGCACGGCAGAGCGGACTGCTGCGCCTCAGCTATGTTACTCGCAAGTGGTAACACAGAAGGTTAGTACTTGTAAAACTATGCGTGCACGCAAAGCACGCAATCACCGAACAGGTTGTTAAACTGGCAGCATCCCACCACTGACCCACATGTTCCAATCAATACACCATCCCAACTGGAGATACCTCCCAGTCATGCCACTCCAGGTGCAGGGCAGGATGTCCTTGACTCTCAGAGAAGGGAATGTTATTATGGCTAGATATCTCCCTAACCCCATACAATCCCCCCTCCCAGTTTCCCACAGCCCTAAATGTGGCAGCCCTGAAGATCCAAAGAAAAAGATGGCTTCCAGGGCTGACAGTGAATGCTCCAACACTGGAAGTTTTAAAGGAGAGATTGGATAACCATTTGTCTGAAATGGTACAATGAATAATGAACACAAATTGGGCCAACTCCAGGAGACAGTGGGGGGGACGGGACAGGGGCCTGGGGTGCTATGATCCATGGGGTCAGCATTGAGCTGCTGCGGTTTTGCAGGGGTTTGGGAGAACCTTTAGCTAAGATTCTGTGAAGTTCAGAGAAATCCCACTGCTGGCTGGCCCCATCCACTGTGTGTTGGATGCTTATCCTATGGTTGGATAGTAATATATAGAAAACTATGTTCTGTAACTATGCTCTCTACATGGGGCTCCCCTTGAGGAGCACCCGGAGGCTCCAGCTGGTCCAGAATGCGGCTGCGCGGGTGGTTATGGGAGCGACGTGGCGCTCCCATGTGACCCCCCTCCTGCACGAGCTGCACTGGCTCCCGGTGGTCTTCCGGGTGCACTTCAAGGTTTTGGTTACCACCTTTAGAGCGCTCCATGGCATCGGACCGGGGTATCTACGAGACTGCCTTCTGCTACCAATAGCCTCTCACCGACCAGTACACTCCCATAGAGAAGGGCTCCTCAGGGTGCCGTCGGCCAAACAGTGTCGACTGGCGGCCCCCAGGGGGAGAGCCTTCTCTGTGGGGGCACCCGCCGTCTGGAACGAGCTCCCCCCAGAGATACGGAGGATCCCGGACCTGCGCACGTTTCGCCGTGCTCTCAAAACTTTTTTATTTCAGCAGGCTGGCCTGGCCTAACTCTCCTCTTTTAAATTTTTAATTCGTGATTTTATAAATTGGGTGTTTTAATCTGTGTTTCGGCCAAAATATTTAATAATTTTAAGGGATTTTTTAATATTTGTATTATCTGTATTTTATCTTGGCTGTTTCACCGCCCTGAGTCCTTTGGGAGTAGGGTGGTATAGAAATTTGATTATTATTATTATTATTATTATTATTATTATTATTATTATTATTATTATTATTATTATTATTATTATTATTATTAACAACAACAACAACAACAACAACAACAACAACAACAACTTTAACTGCTACAAAGATGACTAAGCAGACATAAAAGAAGGCAGGAAGTTCATTCACTTCTGCTCCTGCTATTAGAAGGTTGAACTGCTGAAAGGAACTGTGTCTGTGTTTGTGAAGAGAACTGGAATTGTAAGCAAACTATGTTTTTGTGTTGAACCATGATTATTGGAAGAAGTGTTATCTTTGTTTTGAGAAGCCAAGTTTGTTTTTCTTACTACAAGTAAAGACTGTTTATTTTTCGTTAAACGTTCAGAGTCTGTGAGTATCTGTGTGTTTTGCTAAGCAACGTATCTATTTGCTGTCTGGTCCGTTGCACCACTTTGCAGAGGGCAGTTTTACCCTCAACACCGTGCCCCGCCTCTCCTATGAGTCCCCACATGGCCCATTTTGGATGCAGGTATGTGCAGGGTACATGTGGAGGCTCAGGCACGGCAAATAACAGGCCTACCAGAAGTTTGGGAAGGGCCTTTGGAGCCTGGGGAGGCCATTTTCACCCTCCTGGAGGCTTGAGGAAAGCCTCTGGAGCCTGGGGAGGGCAAAAACGCCCCCCTCCCATGGTTTAGAAGGCCAACTAGGCCACGCACACCATGGCCACGCCCACCCAGCAACCGGGCAGAGAACCCCTTGCTAAAATTTTTGAAGCCCATCCTTGCATGGGGTCCCAAAGAGTTGAACACAACTTAGTGACTGAACCACAACATGTTGTGAAAAAAAAAACCTTCTCCCATCTCACTGAGAAATACCTAAGAGCAATTCAACAGTAGGTTGTTTTTTTTTTTAATTTTGATTTATATGCCGCCCTTCTCTGGAGACTCAGGGCGACTTACAATGTGCTAAGCAATAGCCTTCATCCTTTTGTATATTTATACAAAGTCAGCTTATTGCCCCCACAACTGGGTCCTCAATTTACCTACCTTAGAAAGGATGGAAGGCTGAGTCAACCTTGAGCCTGGAGAGATTCGAACCTGCAGTAATTGCAGGCAGCTGGTCTTAATAACAGGGTGCTTTAGACCACTGTACTACCAAGCTTGAGAAAGACGTGTTAGAAACAGATCGGTCCGTTTGCCAGGGAGGAAAACGTTCAGAGACATGAAAGACAGATTTCCCTGCCTTACTAATGGCGTTGTTGGAGTCATAATACTAAATCCTGGGAACACTCAAGGAGTAGATAGGTCTGATAAAGAATGGGACCGGTGGAAAAAAGGACTTTTTTTAAAGCCACAAATAGAACACCGAACCCAATGGGATCATTTACTTCTCCTTGCTATTAATTCTGGAACAAAAGCTCTGAAATAATGAAGAGATACACTTACCGACCTGTCTTTCCTCAAGGCTGAGTTAAAATGTTTTCCAGGCCACACTCGAGACAACAGAAAACTTCACCAGTAGTAAATCTGGACTTCTGTCTGCTGATCGCTCTCCTGCGTTGATTGCTTCTATTGAAGACCCATACAATCCCTTGATGTTCCTCTAATGTTAGCAGACTTAATGCCTTCAAGCTACACTTGAATTGGGTTCAGAATAAGTGGAAACAAGATGTTAATGCTGGGAACAGGGATTTTTGCTCTGGTCATCTTTTGCATAGACAACTGTAATGGACTGTCCGGGTGGGTGGGCTATTTTTTTTTTTAACAAAACTTTATTATTAAAAAAAAACACATCTAAAACATACAAGTTTCTCTCAATCAAGAAACAAATTTACATATACAGTGCATAAACTTCACCTATTGACTGATTTCCATTATTCTATATACCTATATTATGTGTATTATATGTACATATATACAAACATACAGTAAGATATTTCATATTCTATCCCTCTGTCAGTGCTGTTTTTTGTTGTATTAATTTCTTCTAAATTCATCTCTACCCATTTCCTTTCCTCTGGTTTATCCATTGGTACCATCTATTCCATATTGCATAATATTTAGAGTCCTCCTTATCCTGTAACTCTAAAGTTAGTTTGTCCATTTCTGTGCATGTATATATTTTTTGTATTAGTTCCTGGTCAGTTGGCAGTTGATCGCTTTTCCAAAATTGTGCTAGCGCTAATCTTGCCGCCGTGATTATATGAAGTATTAGATATTTTATGTCATTTCGGATGTTCTTTTTAATCATGCCTAATAGAAAAATCTCCGGTTCTAATTCAATTTCATAGGGTGGGCTATTCTTAAGGACAATGCAGAAGCTTCCAGTGGTTCAAACTGGGTTGGCTGATCGTAGAAGATTTAGCAGTGCAGCAGCTTTGTCTTTGTCTTTTGTCTTTTATTAGATTTATATACCGCCCTACTGCGCGACCCCCCTCCTGCGCGAGCTGCACTGGCTCCCGGTGGTCTTCCGGGTGCGCTTCAAGGTTTTGGTTACCACCTTTAGAGCGCTCCATGGCATCAGACCGGGGTATCTACGAGACCGCCTTCTGCTTCCAATAGCCTCTCACCGACCAGTACGCTCCCATAGAGAGGGGCTCCTCAGGGTGCCGTCGGCCAAACAGTGTCGACTGGCGGCCCCCAGGGGGAGAGCCTTCTCTGTGGGGGCACCTACCATCTGGAACGAGCTCCCCCCAGAGATACGGAAGATCCCGGACCTGCGCACGTTTCGCCGTGCTCTCAAAACTTTTCTATTTCAGCAAGCTGGCCTGGCCTAACTCCCCTCTTTTAAATTATTTAAATTATTTTTTAAATTTTTTAATTCGTGATTTTATAAATTGGGTGTTTTAATCTGTGTTTCGGCCAAAATATTTAATAATTTTAAGGGATTTTTAATATTTGTATTATCTGTATTTTATCTTGGCTGTTCACCTCCCTGAGTCCTTCGGGAGTAGGGCGGTATAGAAATTTGATTAAATAAAATAAATAAATAAATAAATAAATACTCCCGAAGGACTCAGGGCAGTGAACAGGCACAGAATAAAACACATAAATACAAAAGTTAAAAGATATAATTAAAACCAGATTAAATAATTTAGCCCAAGACAATTAAAAATCCCAAAATTTAAAACAAATTAAAATTTCGATGTAAAAGAATTTTAAAATAGGGGAGAAAATTAGGCCAGGCCGGCTTGCTGGAGTAGGAGAATCTTAAGAGCAGCTGTAGCATTGTCTTGGTCATTATATTGGATACCGGTTTGTTTCCAGATCCAATACAGGGTCCATATAGAATTATCAGGTACATTTTAAATACATTTTAACCCAATAGCCGACCTCCCTTTTCAGGATATTACCACATTATTAAATTAAATATTAAATCAACAGTATTGCATTAAATTATTATACAAATCAATAGATGACATTAAATTCTTCTTCTTCTTCTTCTTCTTCTTCTTCTTCTTCTTCTTCTTCTTCTTCTTCTTCTTCTTCTTCTTCTTCTTCTTCTTCTCCTCCTCCTCCTCCTCCTCCTCCTCCTCCTCCTCCTCCTCCTCCTCCTCCTCCTCCTCCTCCTTCTCCTTCTCCTTCTTCTTCTTCTTCTTCTCCTCCTCCTCCTCCTCCTCCTCCTCATCATCATCATCCCCATCATCAAATAGCAGGTGCCATTTCATTAGCAAGTTGGTCAGTCAGTTTCAAAAATGGCTTTTAACATCTCTTTTTAAAGATTTAAAGGTCCTTAAGTCTGAGATCCAAAGTTCAGATCCACTGAAATCCAAAATTCTGATTTGGAGACTTCATCTTTGGACCCAAGCTGGTCCCTGGAGACTGCCTTAGGAGTTGTGATGATTTCTTCAAGCAGCAGTCACTCCTTCCAAACCACAGTTGAATAGCTACACAAATTGAAACCGGGGCACATGATGGACAGGTGTCACCTTCCCAGACAACCTGACAATCCAAATCTCATGGGAATCCATGAAACGCAGGTGTGATTCACCATTGATTGACCAAGTTTTGCATGGATGTTGAGACTCAAAACTCCAGGATGCCTGAAGACCCATCAGTAGTACTGCAAGATGTAATTTTCAGAGCTCTTGATGGGAAGCTATGAGAATTAAATGGTTCCTTGAGTTGACTTTGACTCCAGGTTTTTAGGTGGGAATAGCACATCTTCATAATAACATAGAAATGAATGTCTATGGTCTAATTTTGTGAATTTTGTTTTGCTTTTAGAAGTTCATAGGTTAGCTTTAACTAAAGTTGGGGTGTATTCAAGAATTAGAGTTTCTGTGGTGACATTTTAAGAGAGGGGAAGGGAGGGAGGGATAGAAGGAAACTAGGAAGGAAAATGAAAGGGAAGGAAGGAAAGACAGGAAAGAAGGGAAAGAGGGAGGGAGGGAAGAAAGGAAAGAAGGAAGGGAGGAAGGAAGGAAGATGGAAGGGAAGGAAGGGAAGAAAGAAGGGAAGGAGAAAGGGAGGGGGAGGGAGGGTGGGAGGAAGGAAAAGAAAGAAAGAAAAAAGAAGGAAGGAAGGAAAGAAAGACTGGAAGTAGGAATGCATGGATACATGGAGAGAGGAAATGAAGGAAAGAAGGAAGGAAGGAAAATGGTAAGGAAGGAAAGGAAAGAAAGGAAAGAGTGAGGGAGGGAAGAAAGGAAAGAAGGAAGGAAGAAAGATGAAAGGAAGGAAAGAAAGAAAGAAGGGAAGAAGTGAAGGAGAATGGGAGGCAGAGTGAGGGAGTGAGGGAGGAAGGAAAAGAGGAAAAGAAAGAAAGAAAGAAAGAAAGAAAGAAAGAAAGAAAGAAAGAAAGAAAGAAAGAAAGATGAAAGGGAAGGAAGAAAAGAAAGAAGGAAAGACCAGAGGAAGGGATGGATGGATGCATGGAGAGATGAAATGAAGGAAAGAAGGAAGGAAGGAGGGAAGGAAGGAAAAGGGAAGGAAGGAAGGAAAGAAGGGTAGAAGGAAAGGATGGAGTGAGGTAGGAAGGAAGGGAAGAAAAAGAAAAAAGAAAGAATGGATAGATGGATGGGAGAGAGGGAGGGAGGGAGGGAGGAAGGAAGAAAGCAAGCAAGCAAGCAAGGAAGGAAGGCCTTCTAGATCAGCCCACTGCCAAAAAATGTTGAATATGCCACATGATGACATCAACTAGCCATGCTACCCTCTTATCTCCTTCCCCTTCAGATTCACCAGCATCTTCCTGGATCGGCTCCAGGGACAGTCCCGAAGTGTGATAAACAAATGCCTGGCCGAGCAGCCACCCCACCGAGTCTCATTTCCCTGACTTTAACGAAGAAGGAAGGCGAAGGGGTATTAGCAATCATTTTGCATTGCGGTTGCCAGCTTTGCTTCTTCACCGCCGAAGATGTACTGTCATCTTCGCCACAATTTGCTGAGAGATTGCTCCGTATCATGTTGCATTATAATAGTTCTTTTTTTTCCAGAGGCATTAATTCCTAGCCGGACTGAAGTGGAAATGACAAAAGCTTCTGTCATTATGCACTCAGGAACATCTCGTATACAAGGCGAGAACATTTGTACCACTCTCGAAATTATTATGTGGTGCTTATATTTCCAGGAATGAATATTAAACAAGACATCTCCAATAGCTTCCCATCTCAGCCTATATTTTCACGAAACCATCCGAGTCACCCAGGTAATTGAAATTTTAAAGCTCTGAAGCTTTTCTCTCTTCATCCATACGTCTCCTCATCCCTTTGCACCAAGCTGGACCACACATTGGTTAAATGTGCGGTCCACACATTTAATTGGTTAGAGCCCCAGGCCTAAAATAACTGTCAGAAATCCTGTGTGTGTGTGTGTGTGTGTATGTGTGTGTGTGAAAGAGAGAGAGAGACTGAGGGGAGGGAATGTATAATAAAAGCAGAGCAGTGATATTATCTCGAATGTCAGGAGGTGTCACAGGGCATGGTTAAAAAAAAGAAGAAGTCAGCACTGCAATCAAAATGTGACTTGTTTGTTATGTGCGTCCTTCAATATCAAGCAGAATAGAGCTGGAAGGGATCTTGGAGATCTTCTAGTCCAACTCCCTGTTCTAGCAGTGGATCCCTATACAATTTGAAACATTGGCTGTCCAGTCTCTTCTTATAAACCTCCAGTGATGAAGCACACACAACATCTGAAGGCAAATCCCAGAATAGAATAGCATAGCATAGCATAGGATAGGATAGGATAGGATAGGATAGGATAGGATAGGATAGGATAGGATAGGAATGGATAGACTAGAGTAGAGTAGAGTAGAGTAGAGTAGAGTAGAGTAGAGTAGAGTAGAGTAGAGTAGAGTAGAGTAGAATAGAATAGAATAGAATAGAATAGAATAGAATAGAATAGAATAGAATAGAATAGAATAGAATAGAACAACAGAGTTGGAAGGGACCTTGGAGGTCTTCTAATCCAACCCCCTGCTTAGGCAGGAAACCCTACACCACGTCAGACAAATGGTTATCCAACATCTTCTTAAAAATTTCCAGTGTTGGAGCATTCACAACTTCTGGAGGCAAGTTGTTCCACTGATTAATTGTTCTCACTGTCAGGAAATTTCTCCTCAGTTCTAGGTTGCTTCTCTCCTTGACTAGTTTCCACCCGTTGCTTCTTGTCCTGCCCTCAGGTGCTTTGGAGAATAGCTTGACTCCCTCTTCTTTGGGGCAGCCCCTGAGATATTGGAAGACTGCTATCATGTCTCCCCTAGTTCTTCTTTTCATTAAACTAGACATACCCAGTTCCTGCAACCGTTCTTCGTATGTTTTATCCTCGAGTCCCCTAATCATCATTGTTGCTCTTCTCTGCACTCTTCTAGAATCTCAACATCTTTTTTACATCGTGGCGACCAAAATTGGATGCAGTATTCCAAATTCTTCTGAAGGCAAACTTTTCCACTGGTTAAATGTTCTCACTGTTAGGAAATTTCTCCTTAGTTCTAATCTCTCCTTGATTAGTTTTCATCCATTGTTTCTTGTCTTGCTTTCCAAAGCACCAGAAAGAGCTTTATTCATGTCTTTAATTATGTCTTCTTTTCATTAGACTAGACATATCCAATTCCTCCAACCGTTCTTCATATAATTTATCTCCAGGCCCTTAATCATTTTAGTTGCTCTTCTCTGCACTCTTTCTAGAATCTCAACATCTTTTTTTATAATGTGGGGATCCAAACTGGATACAGTAGTCCAAGTGTGAGGCTTTATAAAGGACTACTAGTACTTCGTAAGATATTGATTCTATTGCTCTGTTAATGGAGAACTGCATTGACTTTTTTGGCAGCTGCAGCACGCTACGGGCTCATATTTAAGTGATGGTCTGCTGGGACTCTAAGATCCCTCTCACACTTACTATTATTAAACCAGGTACCACCTATTCTATACCTGTGCATTTGGTTCTTTTGGTTGTTTGATATTCAATGTTGCCTAACTTTTCCTTGGTCTGTTGCTGCAGTTCTATTGTCACATATCACTGTATTCCCTTTCTCTTCCCCTTCTTTTTTATTTTTTGCTTCGATTTAAGTCATATTTTCATGATATGCAATATGTGTGTGTGTGTGTGTGTGTGTGTGTGTGTGTTTGTGTGTGTGTGTCTGTGTATGTCTGTCTGGCAAGTGGAAGGTACACATTATAATTTTAATTTATTTTATTTTTTTAGATTTATATGCCGCCCTTCTCCGGAGACTCAGGGCGGCTTACAATGCGCTAAGCAATAGCCTTCATTCTTTTGTATATTTATACAAAGTCAGCTTATTGGTAGTACAGTGGTTTAATGCACCCTCTAATTAACACAGCTGCCTGCAATTTCTGCAGGTTCGAATCTTACCAGGCTCAAGGTTGACTCAGCCTTCCATTCTTTCTAAGGTAGGTTAAATGAGGACCCAGTTTGTGGGGGCAATAAGCTGACTTTGTATAAATATACAAAAGTATGAAGGCTATTGCTTAAAGCACTGTAAGCCGCCCTGAGTCTCCGGAGAAGGGCGGCATATAAATCAAATAAAAATAAATAAAAATAAAAATAAATAAATAAATATTGCCCCCACAAACTGGGTCCTCAAGTTACCTACCTTAGAAAGGATGGAAGGCTGAGTCAACCTTGAGCCTGGTGAGATTCGAACCTGCAGTAATTGCAGGCAGCTGGTCTTAATAACCAGCTTAATAAGAAGGTGCCTTAGACCACTGTACTACCAAGGCTCAATTTTATTATTTTTATTAATTGTTATATATTTATTAATTTTATTAATTTTTATTAATTAATAATAATAATAACTTTATTGCAATGGTGAAATGTAAAAATTGTTACTACCGGTTCTGTCGGCGTGGCTTGATGGCGGGAGGGTAATATGACTGAGTGGGGGTGGCCAACTTTTTTTTTTTTACTTTTAAAACCATTCGGCTGAAGTGGCTGTAAAAAAATGCTTTTAAAAGCCTCTGACAATCCCAGCTGAGTTGCCTGATCGGCATAGGCTTTCTTTCTTTTTTAAAAAACCTCTGATGATCCCAGCTGACTTGCCTGATCGGCAGAAGCTTTTTTTTAAAAAAAGCCTCTGACCATCCCAGCTGACTTGCCTGATCGGCAGAGGCTTTTTTTCCTTTTAAAAACATTTTTTCTATAACTTCTTCGGATGAAGAGGTTGTAGAAAAAATGCTTTTAAAAGCCTCTGATGATCCCAACTGAGCCGTGCGATCATCAGAGGTTTTGTTTTTGTTTTTGTTTTATTTTAAAAGCATTTTTTCGGCCAAAGAGGTTGTAGAAAAAAATGCTTTTAAAAATTAAAAAAAACCTCTGATGATTACGCGGCTCAGCTGGGCATTGGGGGGGGGCAGGGATTTTTGCTACCGGTTCTCCGAACCACCTGCCTCCATCGCTACCAGATCGGGCGATCCAGTCCGAACCGGGAGCATTTCACCCCTGCTTTGTTGTCATTGTACATGTATACACAGTATACCCATACAACGAAATTCACTTAACACCCAAAGACCAGGTCCAACACACATAACAATCCCAAACACACCTCCACCCACCACAATTCCCCACCACTAAACCACTTAAATATCCACACAACAGGCCAAGTAATGCTGTCCAACAGCTCACTGATGGTGGCCCTTTAGTTCATTGTTGAGTGCAATTACAGCTCTGGGATAAAAACTATTCAGAAGACGTGTGGTCCAAGTTTTAATTGTTCTGTATCTTCTGCCAGAAGGCAACAGTCCAAAAAGATTGTAAGCAGGATGGGAAGAGTCTCTGAGAATGTTATGCAACTTCCTCAAACAGTGAGATTCGAAGATGTCATCCAGGTGCTGGTAGCTGGAGTCTGATGATATCTGGGCAGTTTTAATGATTCTCTGTAGAGCCTTTTTGTCTGCTACAGAGCTGCTCCCATACCATGCAAGAATGCCGTATGTCAGGATGGTGCTGCGATAGTAGGACAGAAGTAGATGCTGAGATAGATTTATCTTCCTGAGCATTCTCAGGAAGTACAGCCTCTTCTCTGCCTTCTTCACAAGCATGTTAACATTCATAGTCCATGAGAGGTCCTCCGAGATATAACTGCCCAGAAATTTAAAACTACCAACCCTCTCCACCTCTTCGCCATTTATGTACAATGGTAAATGTACATCTCTCTTCCTCCTGAAGTCAATTATAAATTCTTTAGTGTTTTTTGGTGTTAAGTGTAAGATTATTTTCTTTACACCACAATGTCAGCCCTTGTACTTCCTTCCTTTAAGCAGACTCATTGTTCTTATTAATGAGACTCACCACCATTGTGCCATCCGCAAATTTCATAATTACGTTGGTGTTATAGCTCTTTCTGGTGCTTTGGAAAACAAGACAAGAAGCAATAGGTGGAAACTAATCAAGTGTCAGACTTCGATGCTATCTCAAAATAAATGAATTTCCAAACTGCCAATCTTTAAGGAAATCTTTTCTTTAACTGAGCACAGCCACCAGATCATGACTCGATGTGGACAAGACTGACCTTTTGCCCCCCAATCCCTCCCTTTCCGATCCCCAAATCTCTGCTTCTCATTGGCTATCTTCCAAGTCATTCTTCAGACTTCTTGTCTCGTCATTTCCCAGGAATGTCTCCCCCCCTTCATTTCCACGACAACCCGACTTCAAAGGGATTTAGCAGGCAAAAGTTCAGAACTTATCTCTCTCTCTATGCCAGTATTGAAGCGCTGACATCAAGGAGGGAAGCAACCTAGAATTAAGGAGAAATTTCCTAATGGTGAGTACAATTAATCGGTGGGACAGCTTTCCTTCAGATGTTGTGGGTGCTCCATCATGGACGTTTTTAAGAAGAGGGGTCACCCTGTTTTTCAAGGCACCTCAAGGCAGAACAAGCAGCAATGGATGGAAACTGATCAAGGAGAGAAGCAACCTAGAACTAAGGAGGAAGTTCCTAAGGGTGAGAACAATTAACCAGTCAAATGGTTAAGTCCACTGGACAGGATGGAAGACAAACACAGCCTCTTCATCTTTGCTCCTACTGTCTTCCAGAACCATTCTAATGTAAAATGTAAAATTTCATAGAATGGAAAAACAGTTATTGTTGCAATTACGATGGGCTTCCGCTGCTTTGGGGTTGCACATATAGTTTTTGCAAGGACGTGCTCCCGTATACTTATTCATTTATTTTAATTACTTTCGCATTGTAAGAGACCTCTCTTTCTATCCACATAAATGTCAGTGTTCCCTTCGCACCGTGGTTCACTGTAATTACTGAACGTTTGACTGACAAGGAGAAGGCAGAGGGAGGTATGGGAGAGGAATCAACAAGGAACAGATTCTATAGGCAATCCAATTACTTCCTACCTTGTCTTTAGTATGATGGGGCAAGCACCTAATAATAGGCACGTGTTCTCATTAAAGCATTGACAATGGAAGCTGAATCTTTGGGGAAGAACAGAGCAGGAAATAGAGAGAAGGGGGAAGGGAACAAAATACATTGCTTTGTTTGGGAAGTGAAATTCAATATTCATTTGTGGATTGGCACAATGAATTTAATAACTGCCAGTTTGATTACACAGATCTGGTAAAAAGGAAAAAAAAGAAAGAAAACATGGAATCTAGCTTGGCTTCTGGTGGAAAAAGTACAGAGAAGAGCCACAAAGATGATTAGGGAGCTGGAGGCTAAAACATACGGAGAACGGTTGCAGGAACTGGGTACGTCTAGTTTAATGAAAAGAAGGACTGGGGAGACATGATAGCAGTGTTTCAATATCTCAGGGGCTGCCACAAAGAAGAGGGAGACAAGCTGTTCTCCAAAGCACCTGAAGGCAGGATAAGAAGCAGTAGGTGGAAACCAATCAAGGAGAGAAGCAACCTAGAACTAAGGAAAATATTTCATATTTCACAAGAAGAGTCCTCCACTCCTCCGCTCACCACAAAATACCTTATGCCACCAGACTTGAAATTCTGCGTTTAGAAAATTTAGAACTACGCCTCCTTTGGTATGACCTAAGCATAGCTCATAAAATCATCTGCTACAATGTCCTACCTGTCAATGACTACTTAAACTTCAATCAGAACGATACACGAGCACATAATAGATACAAACTTAAAGTGAACCACTCCAAACTCGATTGCAGAAAATACGACTTCAGCAACAGAGTGGTCAATGCCTGGAATGCTCTACCTGATTCTGTGGTTTCTTCTCCAAACCCCCAAAACTTTAACCTTAGACTGTCTACTGTTGACCTCACCCCATTCCTAAGAGGTCTGTAAGGGGCGTGCATAAGAACACCAGCGTGCCTACCGTCCCTGTCCTAATGTTCCCTTTAATTGTATTCATTTTATGTATTCAATTCATGCTTATACTTATATATATTATCTAATATGTACTTGACAAATAAATAAATAGATAAAAATAAACTTTTCTAACAGTGAGGACAATTAACCAGTGGAATGGATTCCCTTCAGAAGTTGTGGGTGCTCCATCACTGGAGGCTTCCAAAAAGAGATTGGACAATCAAGTTACCTGAAATGGTATAAATTCTGTTGCTCGAGCAGGAGGTTGGACGAGAAGATCTCCAAGGTCCCTTCCAACTCTATTATTCTATGTTTTATGGTTTCATGGATTCATCCATGTAGCATTCTTGGCAGGATCTGCTCTGCCTTTCAGGATGTCTAAAGCTTTTGAGATTTTTGAGCAGTCCAAGGGCTTGCCAGATCAGAAACCTGCATAGATTTTAAAATTTTATTTTGTTTTGGAACGAGTCCCAAATGCACCATCTGCTGGGCTGCTCAAACTCGCTACAAAACTCCTAATAAAAATGTCACCCATAAGGAAGCAAACGTCGTGTGGCCGTGGAATGCTTAAGCTTTGTATTTTAATTGGGTTTACTGTATAATCCCACCATTTCTCTCTCCTCCTTATGTTGTCATCGACAGTTTTGTGAGGTAGTGAGGACAACTGTTTCCTTTTCCCCCTTGACGGCTTGTCTTTCGGAGAAAACCCAGAGGTACTTAAGAATGACAATATAAAGAAATTTCAGCGCAGTTGAATAAATTATTTAGGGAATTTGGGTTGCTTCCAAACAAGGATTTGTGTTTGTGTGTTGCATGGGTGAGTGGGTGGTGGGCTGTTGTGGTTGTTGGGTTTTGAATGGGTTTTGTGTGTGTGTGTGTGTGTGTGTGTGTGTGTGTGTGTGTGTGTGTGAACATAATTCCTTCAGAAAAAAGATGAGGAACGTCTGTAGGGATCCTTGTCATGTAAGAAGAAGTTAGTCACACCCTCAAAGGAGTGGAAGGTCTTGAATTTTAATTAAACTTGTGTCAATTTGTGTTCTGTCTACTAGGCACTGTGCTCAACCAGTCAACAGTAAATCAGAGGAAACACACTAACCAAGAATGCTTGATCGATACGCTGGCTTCTGTTTGGAACTGTTGCATGTCGGTGCTCATCTCCATTTCAAAGCCGAAGAGCCAGCGGTCTCCAAAGACGTCTCCATGGTCATGTGACCAGCATGACTAAATGCCAAAGGCACATGGAACGCTGTTCCCTTCCCACCAAAGGGGGTCCCTATTATTCTACTGGCATTTTTTCTACTTGCGCAACTTGGGTGTCCTCCTGGATTCGCGGCTAAAATTGGAAGATCATGTAAGGGCCGTAACCAGGGGGGCATTCGCCCATGGTTCGCCTGGTGCACCAGTTGTGCCCCTATTTGAACCTAGATGCCCTACGCACGGTTACTCATGCGCTTGTCACCTCCCATATTGACTACTGCAATGCCCTCTACATGGGGCTGCCCTTGAAGACCACTAGGAGGCTTCAGCTGGTGCAGAATGTGGCTGCGCAGGTTGTGATGGGAGTATCTTGATACTCCCATGTTACACCTCTCCTACGTGACTTGCATTGGTTGCCGGTTGCCCTCCGGGTGAGATTCAAGGTGCTGGTGATTACCTATAAGGCCCTATATGGCTTAGGCCCAGGTTATTTGAGGGGCCATCTGCAGCCAGCAACAGCTGCCCATCTCCCGATGCGTTCCCACAGAGAGGGCCTCCTCAGGGTGCCGTCAGCCAGACAGTGTCGGCTGGTGACCCCCAGGGGGAGAGCTTTCTCTGTAGGCGCACCTACCCTTTGGAATCAACTGCCCCTGGAGCTCCGGGTGGCCCCCGACCTCCGCTCTTTCCGCCGCGACCTGAAAATGTGGCTGTTTCGTTTGGCTGGCCTGGACTGATGGGGTTTTAATTTTTAATTTGTTAGTCTTAATTGCACTTTTAACTGTTAAATTATGAGATTTGGATTTCATTTCTTTTTAACTTTTTCATTAGATGTTTTTTACTCTTGTGAGCCGCCCTGAGTCCAGCTAGAGATAGGGTGGCATATAAATCTCATTAAATAAATAAATAAATAAATAAATAAATAAATAAATAAATAAATAAATAAATAAATAAGTAAGTAAGTAAGTAAGTAAGTAAGTAAGTAAGTAAGTAAATAAATAAATAAATAAATAATTTTTTAACGTGCTTTCGAACTGCTAGGTTGGCAGAAGCTGGGAGAAGTAACAGGAGCTCACCCAGTTACGCGGCACTAGGGATTCGAACTGCTGAATTGCCGACCTTTCGATCCACAAGCTCAGCGTCTTAGCCGATTAGTGTACATTTAAAGTGACAATAAACTTATTCTAAGTCTAAATCTAAGCTTGTTCTTCCCAGCTGCTGTCTAAGAAAGCTAGGCATCTCTCATTCCTCATTAGCATGCTTCAGAGTATGTGTTTTCTTCTGTAATTCCAGTCATTATGTTAGATGGATGTTATGCGGGCTAATTGTACCAAAAAAATAATGTCTTTGCCAAAGCTCTTTCCATTCCCCTAACTAGCTGCTCCCCTAGCAATAAAGGGAACAAAGCAGCGATGTAAACATGACTTCATTGACTTGTTAGCTTTAAATGGATGGGGCCTACTACTCTTATTTCTCCAAACTGTGTTAGCAAACCTAGAAAAGGAGTGGATTAAACACCAGGGTGGCATTTGAAGGAAACCACAGAATGATTGAGTTCCATTTTGCATTGAGATCACGAGGATGAACCTTGGGTATTTTAAAGAAAGCGTTGAAAACATCCACTGATAGACACATGGAAGAATAGAATGAGAATGAGAATGAGAATGAGAATGAGAATGAGAATGAGAATGAGAATGAGAAGGGAAGGGAAGGGAAGGGAAGAGAAGAGAAGAGAAGAGAAGAGAAGAGAAGAGAAGAGAAGAGAAGAGAAGAGAAGAGAAGAGAAGAGAAGAGAAGAGAAGAGAAGATATGGAGTGGAGTGGAGTGGAGTGGAGTGGAGTGGAATGGAATGGAATAGAATAGAATAGAATAGAATAGAATAGAATAGAATAGAATAGAATAGAATAGAATAGAATAGAATAGAATAGAATTCTTTATTGGCCAACTGTGATTGGACACACAAGGAATTTGTCTTCGGTGCATAAGATCTCAGTGTACATAAAAGCTTTAAGTGATCAATCATCACAGTCATCATAAAAGTACATTCATCATAAATCCTAAAATACAACACTTAGTGATAGTCATAGGATATTAAATAAGCAATCAACATAAATCATACTAAGAAACTAAATAAAACAATATAAATCATAAAAGTACAAGTAACAAAGTTATGGTCCTAAATAGAAAAGGAGATAGGTAATAGGAAGGAAGAGAAGAATAATAGTAATACAGTCTTAGTAAATTATTTGACAGTGTTGTGGGAATTAGTTGTTTAGCAGAGTGATGGCATGGGGGAAAAATGTCCTTGTGTCTAGTTGTTCTGGTGTGCAGTGCACTATAGTATCATTTTGATGGTAGAAGTTGAAACAATTTATGTCCAGGATGTGAGGGGTCTGCAGATATTTTCACAGCCTCTTTTTGACTTGTGCAAAAAGAGTCTTTTTTGTCTCTTTTTGGCTCAAGCTGTTTCCCATTGTAAGTTTATAAAATCTGAGCCCCCCCAAAAAAATTCAGATGCCACTACATGTGAGCAAAGAGGATCAAATCTTTTTTTTAAAAAAATCTTCCCCTGTGGTGGTCATCTCGATTAACACAGCCCAGATCTAATACAGCTTTCTAAAGTTAAGCACAGAACTGGCAAAAACTTGGGTAGATTAGTTTGTAAGTCGTCATCGACATCATCATCATTATTATTATTTATTGGTTAATCTTTAGTGAGATTCACAGCCTTTGAGGCTGGTTAATAGCTCAGCAGCTTGAGTCCCAACCAAGGACCTAGGAACTGTTAAGGTATCATCGGAGGATGTAAGCTGTTCCGAGTAAGATGGTTTTTTGTAGAGTCAAAATGTTCAAGTCCGGCAAATTTAGAATTTCTAAATAGCAGGGTAGCCCTTTGGGTATGGCTCCAAGGGCTCCAATTACAATCGGGACAACACATGATTTCTTTTTCCACAGTCGTTCAACTTCAATTTGTAAGTCCCAGTACTTATTATTATTATTATTATTATTATTATTATTATTATTATTATTATTATTATTATTATTATTATTATTATTATTATTTATTGGTTAATCTTTAGTGAGATTCACAGCCTTTGAGGCTGGTTAATAGCTCAGCAGCTCGAGTCCTAACCAAGGACCTAGGAACTGTTAAGGTATCGTCGGAGGATGTAAGCTGTTCCGAGTAAGGTGGTTTTTTGTAGAGTCAAAATGTTCAAGTCCTGCAAATTTAGAATTTCTAAATAGCGGGGTAGCCCTTTGGGTATTGCTCCAAGGGCTCCAATTACAATCGGGACAACACACAATTTCTTTTTCCACAGTCGCTCAACTTCAATTTGCAAGTCCCGGTACTTTGTGATTTTTTTCTTGCTGCTTATCTTCAATCCGTGCATCACCAGGTATTGCAATGTCAATGAACCATTCTTTTTTCTTTTCAACTATTGTTATGTCAGGTGTGTTGTGGACCAAGTGCCTGTCAGTCTGAATCCTAAAGTCCCACAAGATCTTGAGTTTCTCATTCTCTAAAACTTTCTCAACCTGATGTTCCCAGTGGTTTTTGCTGTACTCAAATCCAAACTTCTGGCACAATTTCCAGTGAATGATCTTAGCAACACGGTCATGGCGTTGTAGGTAGTCAGTTTGTGAAATTTTGTTGCACCCACTGATGATGATGATGATGATGATGATGATGATGATGATGATGATGATTGGTTACACAGCCAGCCAGATGTTCAGATTGAATTTGGCATTTTTATCTACCTATCAAGCCCTTCCCAAGGAGCTGGGATGGGCAGATGTGGATGTTTGATGGTCTTCAAATTATTGTCTCAGGATGTAAGTTGTTCCATGTCAAGCTATCTTTTGTATTTGATTGGTGGTGGTTTTGTCAGTGCCAATGGTGTTCAAGTGATTAATAGAGTTGGAAGAGATCTTATAAGTCATCTAATATTACCCCACCAAACAGGAGACCCTACACCATTTCTGACAGAGGGCAGTCCAGTCTCTTCTTGAAAGCTTCCACTGATGAAACTTTCACAACTTCTGATGGCAACTTCTGTTCCATTGGTTGATGGCTCTCACTGTCACAAAATTTCTCCTTATTTCTTGGTTGAATCTCTCCTTGATCAATTTCCATCCATAGCTTCATGTCTGGCCTTCAGGTGCTTTGAAAAATAGCTTGACCCCTTCCTCTCTGTGGCAGCCGCTCAAATATTGGAACACTGCTATCATGTCTTCCCTGGTCCTTCTCTTCACTAGACTAGCCATGCCCAGTTCCTGTAACAGTTCTTCATATGTTTTAGCCTCCAGTCCCCTAATCATCTTGGTTTCTCTTCTCTGCACTCTTTCTAGAGTCTCAACATCTTTTTCATAGTGTGGTGACCAAAACTGGACATAGGATTCTAGGTGTGAATTATAATTAGGGACTCCTGCTTGAGTAGGGGGCTGGACTAGAAGACCTCCAAGGTCCCTTCCAGCTCAATTCTGATTTAATGTTATACTTCTGTCGATGCATCCCAGAATTGCAATTGCTTTTTTTATATAGCTGCATTAGTTTGTTGGCCCACCTTCCACTTATTATCCACCCAAGATACCTAGATCCTTTTTGCATTCAGTGCTCTCCCATAAGAGCTCTTTCGTGTCTTGATTTTTCCTTCCCAAATGTAGGGCCTGTTCAAATTCATCTTGTTGATTTCTGTCAAATGTCCCAGCTTGTCAAGATCCACCTAAATCTTGAAATCATTGTGGGGGGGAAATAGCCAGCCGAAGGATGCTGAACCTTGCATCATACAATATAAAATAAAGGCAGGATGTGAATCTTGTATTAAATAGTGCCCCAAGGCTCTGATTTTTTTTTTTTTAAATTTGATTTATATGCCGCCCTTCTCCGGAGACTCAGGGTGGTTTACAATGCGTTAAGCAAAAGCCTTCACACTTTTGTATATTTATACAAAGTCAGCTTATTGCCCCCACAAACTGGCTCCTCAATTTACCTACCTTAGAAAGGATGGAAGGCTGAGTCAACCTTGAGCCTGGCAAGATTCGATCTTACTTTAATTGTAGACAGCTGGTGTTAAATTACAGTGCTTCTGTCTGTTGAGCTATCCAGGCTCCTGGGTTTTAGGCCCAGGACTCTTCAACATCTTCATCAATGACTTGGATGAGGGGATAGATGAAGAACTCATCAAATTTGCAGATGACACCAAACTGGCAGGAATAGCCAACACTCCAGAAGATAGGCTCAAGGTACAGAAGGATCTTGACAGACTTGAACATTGGGCGCTATCTAACAAAATGAAATTCAACAGTGAAAAAAGCAAGGTTCTACATTTAGAGAAGAAAAACAAAATGCACAGGTACCGTATATGTGGTACCTTGCTCAATAGTAGTAACTGTGAGAGGGATCTTCGAGTCCTGGTGGACAACCATTTAGATATGAGCCAGCCATGTGCTGCAGCTGCCAAAAAAGCCAACACAGTTCTAGGCTGCATCAACAGAGGGATAGAATCAAGATCACGTGAAGTGTTAATACCACATTATAATACCTTGGTAAAGCAACACCTGGAATACTGCATTCAGTTTTGGTTGCCACGATGTAAAAAGATGTGGAGACTCTAGAAAGAGTGCAGAGAAGAGCAACAAATATGATGAGGGGACTGGAGGCTAAAACATATGAAGAACGGTTGCAGGAACTGGGTATTTCTAGTTTAATGAAAAGAAGGACAAGGGGGTGACATGATAGCAGTCTTCCAATATCTCAGGGGTTGCCCCAAAGAAGAGGGAGTCAAGCTATTCTCCAAAGCACCTGAGGGCAGGAGAAGAAGCAATGAGTGGAAACTAATCAAGGAGAGAAGCAACCTGGAACTAAGGAGAAATTTCCTGACAGTGAGAACAATGAATCAGTGGAACAACTTGCCTCCAGAAGTTGTGAATGCTCCAACACTGGAAGTTTTTAAGAAGATGTTGGATAACCTTTTGTCTGAAGTGGTGTAGGGTTTCCTGCCTATGCAGGGGGTTGGACTAGAAGACCTCCAAGGTCCCTTCCAACTCTGTTATTCTATTCTATTCTAAATAAATATCATTCTCTGGTCCACAAGGTTCATAATCATATTGTATAGTTTGAGTAATTTATTAATGGGGTGAAAAAGAACAACCACAATAGATTAGTGGATTGTTTTCCCTCTAGCTTGAGGTAGAACCAGTAATATATTTTCCCCCCTCTTTGCTACGATTGCTTGATCAGATCTGCCTCCATCTCAAGACATGGGTGCAAGTATTTTGTCTTCTCTGCTACAAAGATTTAATGGGAGATATTGTCAAATGCTTTGCCGAAGACAAGATACACTATCTTCACTCCATTCCTGCAGCCGACTAAAGAGGTCACTCTATCAAACAAGGAAATGTGGGTTAGTCTGACATGAGGGTTCTTAATGAAGCATGTTGGCTAACACCAAGCTGTGCCTTCTTGTCTAAATGCTCACAAACAAATAATGCTGTTGCCTGGTCTTCATGTCAGGCTGATCAATTTGTAGTTACTAGGATCTTCCTTCCTTCCTTCCTTCCTTCCTTCCTTCCTTCCTTCCTTCCTTCCTTCCTTCCTTCCTTCCTTCCTTCCTTCCTTCTTTCTTTCTTTCTTTCTTTCTTTTCCTTCTTTCCTTCCTTCCTTTCTCTCTCTCTCTCTCTCTCTTTCTTTCTTTTTTAACTTTCTCTATTCTTTTGTGTTGTGCCCTACCTTTACAATTTCCCAAAAGTCACAGAAATGACCTCTGAAGGGACAAATGGAAGCTTTATTTATTCTGAAATAAAATTGCTCTGGTTAGAATAGAATAGAGTAGAGAAGAGTAGAGTAGAGTAGGTTAGGGTAGGGTAGGGTAGGGTAGGGTAGGGTAGGGTAGGGTAGGGTAGGGTAGAGTCGAGTCGAGTCGAGTCGAGTCGAGTCGAGTCGAGTCGAGTCGAGTCGAGTCTCCCCTCTGGCAGCTGAATCAGAGGAGGAAGACGAGACATGGGAGTCAGGATCAGCAGCAAGGCAATCTGAGAACTCTGAGGGGGAAAGGGAAATGGAGCTGTCAGAGAGACAGATGCAGAGCCTGGGCTGTCCATCAGCCCTCAGATGGAGAATCAACAGCCCCCAGGTCTGGAGGTGGCTGATGAGGAAGTGGTTGAACAGCTGGGTCCAGTGCCTGATGCGCAGATCTGCAGAAAGCAGAGGAGAGGAGAGCAGTGGAAATCTATGGGCTGATCCTTGGGACAAAAGAGCCACCACTGCTAGGGAAGCCCCACCGTAGCTCTGGGGATAAAAGGCAGGGGGTGGAGATGAATAGGTGTTACAGACAACTATTTGTCTCCCTGCTGCACAGACTTGTTAGCCTGTTGTGTGTGAGAGAGAAACTTTTTGCCAGGGCTGCTGGCGCTCCTAATAAAGGGAACATTTATTTAACTACAAAGGGTTTGTTGTGTTTGGGAGCTTGAAGTGTCTGTTGTGAAAACATTTTGCTTGAACCTGATTGATCATTGGAAGGGGAGGGCTCAGGGATGGCAGGCAGTTAAAGGACAGAAAAGTTGAATTTATTTATTTATTTATTTATTTATTTATTTATTTATTTATTTATTTATTTATTTATTTTTCGTATTTCTATGTTGCCCAACTCTCCGAGGACTCTGGTCGGCTTACAACAAAGACAGTATAAACAATATACACTAAGAGACATTAAAAACCCATACACACCACTCATGGCCAGATCTCGCAAGATCGCAGTGGTGAGATCAACAGCCCCAAGCCTGCTGGCACGCGATTCTCAGTTCTGGCGATGCATTACTTTAATACAACTTGACTTCTAATAAAACTCTACCTTTCTCAAGGGACCAAGGATCGCTACTATTTAAAGGTTTACATCGTGGCAGGTCTGATAGCAGCCGTTCCAAATACATGCCTAGAATGTTGTAATCGTGGGACCATTTGTTTGCTGCGATGGTCATTAAGTGTGAAAACCTGTCATAAGTCACTTGTCAGATTTCGATGTCATCTCAAATAAATTGCACTCCCAAACAGTTAATCTTTGCTGAAATATTCCATTTATTGAGTATGACAGATCTGGCCCCAACTTCGTCATAGCCGATACTAACCCTCTGACCCCCAAATCCTTCCCTTTCCATTCCCCAATTCTCATCTTCTCATTGGCCATCTTCCAAGTCAGTCTCCCCAGCTTCTGACCTCAACCCACAGGAATGTCCCCTCTCAGGTTTCATTGCTATCTTAAATAAACTTCATTCTCAAACGCAAGGTCTCTAATGAATCTTTTTTTTTTATTTAAGAATAGGAGAACAACATCCCTGAACTCTGTGTGTGCAGCCAAAACTGGCACCTCCTTCCAAACCCCTCCCTTTCCGTTCCTCAACCCCAATGTCTCATTGGCGATCGTGCAGATCCATCTCTTCGTCCCAAGCACTTTCTTTTCACAGGAATTTCCCCCCTCCCTCTGTCACCCAGGTAACTCTATCTACTGAAGAGCAGGGAACTAGGTAAAAGTTCATCTCAGCATTAAAGCAAAGCTTCTCCCTCTTTCATTCATTCATGTCAGCGCTGAAGGAGATCATAATTTGGAACGCGGACATCCCCCCTCCCATCCCATCTCCTAGGGGATATTATCTACAGAGAAAATAAGTAGGTGAAAAGTCAAGCCTCGTCTCCTCCTCTTTATGGCAGCATCAGAATGATGACATCACTTTTTTTTAGTGCCATTGTAACTTCAGTCACTACACGAATGGTTGTATTTGTACCTGTGACCAGAGGTGGTATTCAGCCGGTTCGGACCAGTTCGGGTGAGCTGGTAGCGGCGACTGCAGGTGGGCCCACCACCAGCCTGGATGTCGCCTTGACGTAATGCCATCCTATTTAGCCACATTTTGGAGGCCAGGCTCATGCGCGTAAGGCACATGTGTGAGCAAAGCGCATGCATGTAAGGCATGCATGTGCGAAGCAAGCGTGCAGAAGTCCAGGCACATGTGCAGAAGGCACGCGTGAGCAAAGCAAGCACGCGCACATACGGCGAACCGGTGGCAACAATATGTTGCCTGCCTCTGACATTTAAGCAAAGCAAATTTGTCCACCCTCTATCACTGTTTTTGCCATGTATGTGGAGTTTTGGACAAAGAGACAGAAGTAAGTCATAAGTCATACGTTTATTTTGTCAAGCATATATAAGATAACAGGTAAAAGTATAAACATATTTTGAATACATGAAAAGAGTCAGTAAAAAGGAATATTAGGACAGGGACGGTAGCAGGGGTGGATTCTAAATATTTTTACTACCGGTTCTGTGGGCGTGGCTTATTTTGTGGGTGTGGCTTGGAGGTCATGTGACTAGGTGGGCGTGGCTAGCTGGTCAGAGTCATTTCTGGAAGGTCCTTGCACTTACGACCAGTCCTCGCACTTACAACCCAACTCATTTGTTTGCTTTTAACACTGATCAGCTGTAGGACGGCCCTTTGAAGCCCCCCGGCAAGAGTTTAAACAGTTTTTTTTTCCCTCTAGTCATCAGCTGGGACTCAGGAGGCAGCAATAGATTGGGGGTGGGACCAAATAAAAGGTAAGAATAACGTGGGAGAGTGGGGGGGTGGGAGAACCAGTTCGGTGACGTCATATCGTCACCGCTACCGGCTCGGCCGAACCGGACCGAACCAGGAGGAACCCACCACTGGACGGTAGGCACGCTGGTGCGCTTATGCACACCCCTTACAAATCTCTTAGGAATGGGGGTGAGGTCAACAATAGACAGTCTAAGGTTAAAGTTTTGAAGGTTTGGAGAAGAAACCACAGAGTCAGGTAGTGCATCCCAGGCATTGACCACTCTGTTGCTGAAGTCATATTTTCTGCAATCGAGTTTAGAACGGTTTACCTTGAGAATATCAGAAGACCTTGAAAATATCAGAATATCAGGCAAGGGTGTCTCTCTCACACACACATACACACACACACACACACACACACACACGTACAGACACACAACCACTCTCTCTCTCTCCCAGTCTCTATCGATTTCTACCCTAGAACTCATTTCATACCGCAGCTCCCAAATTAAATGATGTATTTAGTTCCAATACAACTTGGTCTACTAATTGGATTTTTTGAGCCTGTAATTTATGTAATATTAATGGATAATTTTCGGAAAGACGCTAATTAACGGCTGACCTTTATTTTTTTTTAAACCAGGTTTTTTGTTTTTTTTTAAATGAACCCAAGCAATATAATAAAAAAATAAGAGAGAGTGGAAAGAAACAATCTTTATCTATCTTTCTCCCGCTCCCTCTAACTTTCACTAAGAGTTGTGTGGTTTTAATTAGCAGAAACCGAAACGTATCAGGCCTGTTTTGCAGAGTGCCGATGTTACATTATCCATCTGAGCGACGGGGCGCTCCCATGTGAGTCCTCTCCTGCGCGAGCTGCATTGGCTTCCAGTGGACTTCCGGGTGCGCTTCAAGGTGTTGGTGATCACCTTTAAAGCGCTCCATGGCTTAGGGCCAGGGTACTTACGGGACTGCCTTCTGCCACCAATAGCCTCCCACCGGCCGGTTCGCTCCCACAGAGAGGGCCTCCTCAGGGTGCCGTCGGCTAAACAATGCCGGCTGGCGACCCCCAGGAGGAGAGCCTTCTCTGTGGTGGCACCTACCCTTTGGAACAATCTACCCCCAGAGATACGAGCGATCTCTGACCTCCGGACTTTTCATCGGGCCCTAAAAACTCATCTCTTTCAGTTAGCCGGTCTGTCTTGATTTTATGATTTTATGGTTGGTTTTAAATTTTGATATGGATTTTAAATTGATAAATTTTAAACTATGGGCCAAATTTATTTAATTATTTTAAATCTATTTTTAACTGTAATGTTATGTATAAATGTTTTTATTTTGGCTGTTCACCGCCCTGAGTCCGAAAGGAGAAGGGTGGTATAGAAGTTTGAATAATAAATAAATAAATAAATAAATCCATCCATCCGATCACCTATCTATTAAAAAAAAATGACCAAATAATTTAAGGGATAATATATAGGGAGAGGGTCTAAGGCAGTGGTGAAATCTAAAATTTGTTACTACCAGTTCTGTGGGCATGGCTTGGTGTGTGTGTGTGTGGGGGGGCGGTAATGTGACTGGGTGGGCGTGGCCAATTTTTTTTTTTTTACTTTTAAAAGCATTTTTTCTACAACCTCTTCAGCGAAGAGGTTGTAAAAAAAATGCTTTCAAAAGGCTCTGACGATCCTAGCTGAGTTGCCTGATTGTCAAAAAACCCTCTGCCAATCAGACAAGTCAGCTGGGATCGTCAGATCTCTTTTTTTCTTTTAAAAGCCTTTGATGATCCCAGCTGAGCCGTGCGATCATCAGAGGCTTTTTTTTTTTTTACTTTTAAAAGCATTTTTTCGGCCAAAGAGAAAAAAAATGCTTTTAAAAGTAAAAAAAAAGCCTCTGATGATTGTGCGGCTCAGCTGGGCATGGGGGGGGGGGAGGCAGGGATTTTTGCTACCGGTTCTCCGAACCACCCGCCTCCATCGCTACCAGATCGGGCGATTTCACCCCTGGTCTGAGGCAGTCATGGGATTCAGCCGGTTCTCTCTGGTTCGCGCGAACCTGTAGTGGCGACTGCGGGATGCTCTGCCCACCTGCCTGCATATAATGTGCAACTACTGTGCATCCACAGAAGGCCATGCGCAGAGCTGGCACATGCACTCACATTTGCTAACTGGTAGGGAAGGTAAGTGAATCCCACTTCTGGTCTGAGGGATGAAAAACATCAGAAAATAACTACCCTCCAATTTTTGGAAACTATTCCTGAACAAATCCAAAGCAAGTTATGTCATTTCCCTTTTACTTTTTGTCTCTTTTAATGTGACTAGGTCTTTTTTTTTTCCTTCAATGTGTGCCATTATCCTAACAGCTGAATAAATGCCTGTATACAACATCATTTAATTGCCCTATGAAAATCCAAAGGTAAATAAAAGATTAATATTTAATTATTCTGTAATGGTGCAAACTAACAATAGCTCAATAAAACAGGATCTCTCTCTCCCTCCCTCCCTCTCTCTTTCTTTCCCTTTGTTCCTCTTTCTCTCCTTTACTCTCTTTATCTTTCTCTCTTCCTCTCCCTTCCTCTCTCCTTCTCTTTTCTCACCCATCTTTCTCTTCCTGGGTGGCCATCTATAAATATTAAGAAGGAAGGAAGGAAAAGAGAAAGGAGGGAAAAGGGAGATAAAGGAAGGAGAGAGAGGAGAAAAGAGAGAGAGAGAGAGAGAGAGAGAGAGAGAGAGAGAGAGAGAGAGAGAGAGAGAGAGAGAGAGAGAGAGAGAAGATAACAATAAAGGTCAAAGAAAAGGAAGATACGGAATATTATATAATCTGGAATAAATGGTATAAGTGGCTAGAGACTAGAAATAATGGATAATAAAAATAGGGGTGAATTTGAAGATGGAAAGAATGAATATGATAATGTATAGAATGTATAAAATCAATATGATTGTTAAGAAGTATAATGTAATTAAAAGAGAAAGAGACAAGAAGAAAATGAAATAATATAAAGGGAATCGGGGAGAATGTAAATATTAGAAGATGACTATCATGAAATAGCTGTAAAAGGAGAGTATGTATATATATATATATATATATGTGTGTGTGTGTGTGTGTGTGTGTGTGTGTGTGTATGTATATGTTTGGTGTTTGTCATATTGTGTCACGAAAGAAAGAAAGAAAGAAAGAAAGAAAGAAAGAAAGAAAGAAAGAAAGAAAGAAAGAAAGAGGGAGGGGAAAGGAGGGAGGGAAGGAAGGAAAGAAAAGAGAAAGGAGAAAGGAGGGGGAAAAGATATAAAGGAAGGAGAGAGAGGAGAAAAGGAAAGAAAGAGAAAGACAGAGAGAAGAAAGAAAGAGAAAGAAAGAAAGAAAGAAAGAAAGAAAGAAAGAAAGAAAGAAAGAAAGAAAGAAAGAAAGAGGGGGAAAGGAAGGAAGGAAGGAAGGAAGGAAGTAGGATGCAGACCTAATCAGTGGAAACCAGTGTGGCAACAAAACCATTAGGTACAAAAAGCCATTCATTTATCTAATTGTTCGTTTATTTGCTTGCTTGTTCATTTATCAAATTTACTTGCCACCAGTCTCACCATTTCAGGAGGCCCCGAACATTAAACAGGAAGGGAGAATACCTGCCTGTTGCCTGGCGTATGATTAAAGCTTTTAATTCCAGCCCCATCAGGGATAAAATTCCGCATTCCAAAAATCGTCTCCAAGGTTCAGCCGTTAAGCATTTCCTCAATATCTACCCATGGAAGCCAGTTAGGCTGTTGAGACCTGAGATTAATCCCTAAGCAGTTTTCTCCTGGCTTGGAAAAGGCTCTATCAGTGCCTAGTTACACATCAGATTGATTGGGAAGTTTTATTGTTTTTATAAGCCTCAGCTTGGTCTGTTACCAAGTCACATTAACAATCTGTTAATCGGTTTCGTTATTCCCAAAGCAGGCGCAAGAGGTGTGTACAACATGGAAACCTTCCTTGGAGGAATAAAGGAGAATGGGAGTTTATTGTGTTGAGCTGTTTCTCTGGTATTCCAATATCTGAGGGGCTGTCACAGACAGGAGGAGGTCAACTCTATTCTCCAAAGCAACTGAAGGTCAGACAAGAAACAATGGATGGGAGCTGATCAAGGAGAGAAGCAACCTAGAATTAAGGAGGAATTTCCTGACAGGGAAAACAGTGAACTAGTGAAATGGTTTGCCTTCAGAAGTCGTGGGTGCTCCATCATTGGAGGTTTCAAAAAGAGATTGAGCAGGGGGTTGGATTAGAAGAAGTCCAAGGTCCCTTCCAACTCTCTTATTCTGTTTTAGTGACCCTTCCCAGGGATAGCAGCTGACCGAGACAGCAAGAATAATGTCTAAACATTGGCTTTCAATTTGGGAACTTGAGAAATCTCATAAACAGCCAGCACCATAAGCAACACTGCATCACGGAAGGAAGGAAGGAAGGAAGGAAGGAAGGAAGGAAGGAAGGAAGGAAGGAAGGAAGGAAGGAAGGAAGGATTGGAATTGGAATCAAAATCTGAATCAGAATAGAGCTGGAAGGGACCTTGGATTGTCCAGTCTCTTCTTTTTTTAAAAAACCCAATAATTAAGAGAATGAATGAATGAATGAATGAATGAATGAATGAATGAATGAATGAAGGGAGGGAGGAAGGAAGGGAGGAAGGAAGGGGGGGAGGGAGGGAAGAAAGAAAGAAAGGAAGGAAAGAAGGAAGGAAGGAAAGAAAAAAGAAAAAGGAAGGAAGGAAGGAAGGAAGGAAGGAAGGAAGGAAGGAAGGAAGGAAGGAAGGAAGGAAGGAAGGAAGGAAGGAAGGAAGAATTAATTCAAGGCTTGAAGAATTTTCAGCAGGATTCATGCTTCTAGCAGCTGAGAAAGGCTTCTGCATCTCTTGAGCTGATTGTCTCATAAATCATTTAATTGCTATAAAAGTCCTGGAGAAAATGTGATTGCCATGCCAGCAACTGTTCCTTATGCATAACACAAATAAGCACTTCATTTGGTTACACTTGCATCATTGGCACAATCTCAGCACTGTTCAATACAGGTGGAATGAGATGATCCTTAGAAAGAAGGAAGGTTTGGGGGAGAATTTCAAGGCTTTTTGGCAGCTTTCCTGGTAGAATATATGGTGGATCTTTAGAATAGAATAGAATAGAATAGAATAGAATAGAATAGAATAGAATAGAATAGAATAGAATAGAATAGAATAGAATAGAGTAGGGTAGGGTAGGGTAGGGTAGGGTAGGGTAGGGTAGGGTAAGGTAGGGTAGGGTGGGACAGGATGGGACGGGACAGGATGGGACAGGATAGGATAGGATAGGAGGAACAGAACAGAACAGAAAATATGGAATGGAATGGAATGGAACGGAACGGAACGGAACGGAACGGAACGGAACGGAACAGAACAGAACAGAACAGAACAATTTATTTGGCCAAGTGTGGTTAAACACACAAGGAATTTGTCTCCAGTGCAGTATACATGCAAAACAAGAGAGTAATAATAATCATAAGATACCAATAAGATAGGGTAGTAGAGTAGATATGAAGGATAATAATAATAATGATAATAATAACAACAATAACAACAACAACAACAATAAACTGTAGAAGAAGAAAGACGAAGTTTGAATGATTATGTGAACTAAAGTACAGAAAAATTGCTGCAGGCTGTGAAAACGGAGAACATTATAAAAACAACAGAAACAAAGACAGAATATAAGGAAAAACAGCTGGATGGCAGATTAAACAGATGGAAAACCAAAGCTTTGCATGGACAGCACTTGAAAAACATTGAAGGAAAATGTGATGACAACTTTACATGGGCATGGCTTAAAATGGGAACCATCAAGAAAGAAACGGAAGGTTTAATACTCGCTGCTCAAGAACAAGCACTACAAATTAATGCCATGAAAGCAAAGATACAAAAATCCACCGACAATCCAAACTGTCGACTTTGCAAAACAAAGTTGAAACTGTTTCACATTTAATATGTGAATGCAGCAAAATCGCACAAACTGATTACAAAGCTAGACACGACCGAGTTGCTAAATTAGTCCACTGGTCATTATGTAAAAAATACAACTTTCCTGTATCCAAAAAGTCATGGGAACATAAAGTGGAAAAAGTTATAGAAAATGAGAAGGTGAAGATCTTGTGGGACTTTCGAATACAGACGGATCGTCACTTGGAACACAACACGCCAGATATCACAGTTGTCGAAAACCGAAACATACAATTGTTGTATACATACTAAGTTGTAGGAATGCTCCTCAGAAAAGGTTGGGGAGAAGACCTGTATTAGAAGTAGTCCTTGACTTATGTCCACAACTGGGAACAGAATTTCAATTGCTAAGCTTGGTAATTGTTGAATAAGTTTCCCCAATTTTATGACCTTTTGTGCCATAGTTGTTAAGCAAAACATTGCAGTGGTTAAGTGACACAGGAGGTTGTTCAGTGAATTAAGTACTTCCCCCACCCATTGACTTTGCTGGTTGGAAGCCAGCTGGGAAGTTTGCAAATGGAAAATCACATGACCCTGTAAATACATGCTGGTTGCCAAGAACCTGAATGTTGATCACATGACCAAGGAGATGTTGTGATGGTTTGAAGCAGGAAGATCCATTGTAAAATTGCAAAATCGTGTGCGACCACTAGAGGGCAGACATGAGATAAGGAAACTCAGGTTTTGTCACCACCTAAGGGTGGTCCAGATTATTGCAGCCCAGATAAGGTACCCTTAAATTAGAGCAAGAGAATTGTGCATCTCTAGCATCTACTTCTTAGATAATAGAATAGGTAACAGAGTTTGGAAGGGACCTTGGAAGTCTTCTAGTCCAACCCCCTGCTTAGGCAGGAAACCTTATACCACCTCAGACAAATGATTATCCAACATCTTCTTAAAAATTTCCAGTGTTGAAGCATTCACAACTTCTGGAAGCAAGTTGTTCCACTGATTAATTGTTCTCACTGTCCGGAAATTTCTCCTTAGTTCTAGGTTGCTTCTCTCCTTGATTAGTTTCCACCCATTGCTTCTTGTCCTATCTTGAGGTGCTTTGGAGAATAGTTTGACTCCCTCTTCTTTGTGGCAAACCCTGAGATATTGGAACCCTGCTATCATGTCACCCCTAGTCCTTCTTTTCATCAAACTAGACTCGACGTGGTTGGGTTAATGCCCCATAAGCATGGATCGGCCATCAACAAACAGCCAGCAGAAGGTGAATCTTTCCTTTGTTCCAGAGAGGCTATTTTTACACTCTCTGTTCTTAATCTACGTATTAGTTCAGGGTCTGTGTGAATTACCTCGGCTCCTGTTAAAATTCAGACCAAGTTTCTCTCCGTTCCTGTTGCCCTACTGCTGGGTGCTGACATTTCCATTCAAATTGGCTTCAACTGTTTTTGTATGGGTGTGAAATACCCAGTCTATAAAAGATGCTCTCGTGCTGTCAAAAGGGCCTCCGTTAATCCCAATGGAAACAAAACCGTGAAAGCATTCCTGTGTGATGAATGGGACAATCAATCTGTGAGAGATGCTGTGGATCCATCAGGATTCACAGGGGGGAGGCATCGATTCCTTTCTTTCGGGTCCTACAAACAAAGTTGACCCTTCCTCTGGTCTGTCACCCCAGCTCATCCCTTTCCAGCTGGACTTCCATGCTCAGAACCTTTAGAACTACAGAATAACAAAGTTGGAGGGGATTTTGGAGGTCTTCGAGCAGGGAGAACCCCATACCATTTCAGATAAATGGCTGTCCAGTCTCTTCTTTAAAAACCTCCGGTGTTGGAGCATCCACAACTTTTGGAGGCAAGCTGTTCCACTGGCTAATTGTTTCAACTGATAGGAAATTTATCTCTGGTTCTAAATTGCTTCTTTCCTTGATTAGTTTCCATCCATTGTTTCTTTTCTTGCCTTCTGGTGCCTTAGAAAATAGGTTGATTCCCTCTTCTTTGTTGTTGTTAGTTGTGAAGTCTTGTCCGACCCATCACGACACCATGGGCAACTTTCCTCCAGGCCTTCCTGTCCTCTACCATCCCCTGGAGTCCATTTAAGCTCACGCCGACTGCTTCAGTGACTCCATCCAGCCCCCTCGTTCTCTGCCGTCCCCTTCTTCTTTTGCCCTCAATCGTTCCTAGCATTAGGCTCTTCTCCAGGGAGTCCTTCCTTCTCATTAGGTGGCCAAAGTATTTGAGATTCCTCTTCAGGATCTGGCCTTCTAAAGAGCAGTCAGGGTTGATCTCCTCTAGGAGTGACTGGTTGGATCACCTTGCAGTCCAAGGGACTCGCAGGAGTCTTCTCCCTCTTCTTTGTAGCAGCCCCTCAAATATTGGAAGACTGCTATCATGTCCCCACTAGTCCCTCTTTTCATTAAACTAGACATACCCAGTTCCTGCAATGGTTCTTCATATGTTTTAGCCTCCAGCCCCCCAATCATCTTTGTTGCTCTTCTCTGCACTCTTTCTAAAGTCTTAATATCGTTTTTATAGTATGGCGACCAATTCATCCTTGCTTTCCTTCCCCCCAGTTTGTCCTTTCCGTCACTGGAGCCAGGCAGTGACACTTCACTTCATGCAGAGGCCAGGAAGAAGGATGTTGGCAAAGGCACAAGTGTCATTTGCATTGTAAATGATGCTGTACACAAAACAAGAGACTTGGAACAGACTCTTCAGAAAAGCTATTGCTGTGGCTGTTTTTTTTCTCCTGCAGATTTGATCATCTCAATCTGTATTTGATATGTGCTGAGCTTTGGGTTCATGGCCAAAAGAAGGGACAAAATTATGTCTTTGCTTCAACAGAATGGAGAAAATAAGTAGGCAGCAGTGCTGCATTGGGGGATTGGTGACAGGCTTCTGTGTTCCATCACAATACAGAATAACATAGTCGGAAGGTATCTTGAAGATGTTCTAGTTGTCAGCACTTCAAGCTGCATTTACTCTAGTGCTGACATAAGAAGGAGAAGCAAAGGAGTCTGGAAAGGGACCTTTGACTTTTCACCTACTTATTTTCCCTAGAGATAATATCCCCTAGGAGATGGGATGGGAGGGGGGAAATTCCTTTGAGCTGGAGCAATAGATTAGGGATAGAATGACTTGGAAGATGGCTAATGAGTGCAGGGGAGTGGGGAACGGAAAGGGAGGGTTTTGGGTCTGGAAGTCAGTGTTGGCTTCGATGAAGTTGGATTTAGAATGTCATGCTTACTAAATAGGAGTTTTTCTTCAAAGACTTTGAAATGCAATTTATTTGAGACGACCTCGAAACCTGACACTAGTCCAACTTCCTATCCAAGGCAGGAGTCCTGCAAACAAAGTTGACTCTTCTTCTGTCACCCCAGCTCACCCCTTTCCAGCTGAACTTCCATGCTCAAAAATATCATAACAGAATAACAGAGTTGCAAGGGAGCTTGGAGTTCTTCTAGTCCCGTGATGGCAAACCTATGGCACGCGTGACAGAGGTGGCACACAGAGCCCTCTCTGTGGGCACGTGCGCCGTTGCCCCAGCTCAGCCAGCTGGTTGTCAGATTTCCGACATGCGTGCTGGCCAGTTGGTTGTTGGGTTTCCGAGGCATGCATGCGTGTCAGCCAGCTGGTCATTGGGTTTCCAGCACTCTGGCATGCACACATGCCTTCCAGTTTGGACACTCTGTGCCTAAAAGGTTCTCCATCTCTGTTCTAGACTAATCCCCTGCTCAAGCAGGAGACCTTATACCATTTCAGACAAATGACTGTCGAGTTTCTTCTTGAAAACTTCCAGTGATGGAGCACCCATAACGTCTGGAGGCAACCCAATCCACAATTTTTCTTATTGTCAGGAAATTTCCCCTCAATTCTAGGTTGCCTCTCTCCTTGATAAGCTTCCACTGCTTACTTCTTGTCCTGCCCTAAGATGCTTTGGAGAGTAGGTTGACCCCATCTACTTTGAGGCAGCCCCTCAAATATTGGAAGACTCCTATCACGTCTCATAACATAATCATTTGAAAGACCCTACAAGAATGTTTTGAGGGAGGCCCACACATAGAGAGAGGTAGACTGAGTGAATAAAAACAGATGAGTTATTGTTTGGACAGGATAAATTTTAATGAGATATCTTAAGAAGAACACATTGTAGTATTTGCTAGCTTCAGAAGTTAACATGGAGGAATGATGGTTTTGAGGGCAGAAAGACCAACCTATTCCAACATCAGGGTATCAATGTAATGATATTCTAGGTCAAGGATGAGTAATTTGAGGCCCTCAGCCTAACTCTGAAAGTTGTTTGCAAGCAATTCATTCTGACGATTGTCAAAACCGATCAGTGTCCACTCTGGAAATCTGTTGTGGAAGAAAGGAAGCAAATGCCTCGGAACACAAGAGAAAAAAAAATATCAATATGAGAATGAAATTTGGAGTGTCTCTCTGACCCCGTTCTACCCCTCGCCAAACTATTCTTGTCAGTGAATTTTATTCCAAACCCTCACTGCTTCCCACCCAACTTTCAATGAGACCTTTGAAATTGGATTGACAGGAACAGGAGGTTAGGCTGAGGGTCACATACAAATGGAGAAGACATTACTGCAGGCAGGAATGTTGATCTAGTCTGTACTGAGACAGAATCCAGTAAGTTTTCACTGTTGAATATTCTTGGATAAAGAGTCAAGGAGCAACCCAAGTCAGGACCAAGGAATGACCAAAGGTACAGCAACTCTTCATTTTTCAAGCAAGGGTTAGGTAGAACTTATTACTCCCTTTCCTGTCCCAAAGAGACCAACAATCAATCTGGATAGGCAGAGCTAATCCAGAAGCAGAATATTCTTGCATGGGAAAGTTGCAAACTGCTCTTCAGTTACAGCTAGCAGTCTTAGGAGAAGCTTCTAGAAGATTCTTCTACGTGATAGAAATTGATAAATGATAGATGATACGGGAGGAGGGGGGAGTGGGATGGATGAGAGATAATGGATGGATGGATAGATAGATAGATTCATAGATGATAGATAGATGACAGAATAACAGAGTAACAGAGTTAGAAGGCACCTTTGAGGTCTAGTCTAACCCCCTGCTCAAGCAGGAAACCTTATACCCATAGGATATATATATATATATATATATATATATATATATATATATATATATATATATATATAGAGAGAGAGAGAGAGAGAGAGAGAGAGAGAGAGAGAGAGAGAGAGAGAGAGAGAGAGAGAGAGACATTATACCGTATAGTATATACATAGGGTCTATATATTGACTCTATACCCATAGATACATGAATAAGTAGGTAGGTAGGTAAATAGCAGAGGTGGGTTCCAGCAGGTTCTGACCAGTTCTGGAGAACCGGTAGAGGAAATTTTGAATAGTTCAGAGAACCGGTAGTAAAAATTCTAACTGGCCCCGCCCCCACCTATTCTCTGCCTCCCAAGTCCCAGCTGATCAGGAGGAAATGGAGATTTTACAGTAGCCTTCCCCTGGAGTGGGGTGGGAATGGAGATTTTACAGTATCCTTCTCCCTGCCACACCCACCAAGCCACGCCCACCAAGCCACACCCACAGAACCCGTAGTAAAAAAAATTGAAACCCACCACTGGTAGATAGATAGATAGATAGATAGATAGATAGATAGATAGATAGATAGATAGATAGATGAAAGAAAGAAAGAAAGAAAGAGAGAGAGAAAGAGAGAAAGAAAGAAAGAAAGAAAGAAAGAAAGAAAGAAAGAAAGAAAGAAAGAAGGAAGGAAGGAAGGAAGGAAGGAAGGAAGGAGGGAAGGAAGGAAAGAAAGAAAGAAAGAAAGAAAGAAAGAAAGAAAGAAAGAAAGAAAGAAAGAAAGAAAGAAAGAAAGAAAGAATAATAGAGGTGGAAGACCTTGGAGGTCTTCTAGTGTACTGTAGTGTTGGGTTGAGGAACTCATCCAGCTGTTTAAAGCTCTGACTTTCAAAACCAGCTGTACAAGGCATTTGTGGCTATGTCCTTGGGAAGTTGCTTCAGGAAAGCACTGGAAATTTCATCTATTTCACTATGGTATAAAGAGGTTTGACCCTTGTCATATTTGTCAGGCACAAGGAACTGGGAACAGGAGTTTAGTTCAAAGCATTTCAAGTTTCTTACATGCTACCTATACACAAGGAAGGTTAAGGCAAAAAGTCAACAGCATTCATTAGGGGCTGGATTTGAGTCTCTTGTGGTAAGAGACAATTGCCAGAGACTGATGATGCTCTGACCCTGTTCTGGGGTCCAACTTGGTCATGTCTTACAGCATTAAGATGCACAGCTGCTTAAGTTATTTATTCCCCCATTCAACCTTTATAGATAGCAATAACAATAGCACTTAAACTTATATACCGCTTCACAGTGCTTTACAGCCCTCTCTAAAGCAGTTTACAGAGTCAGCATCTTGTCCCCAACACTCTGCGTCCTCACTTTACCGATTTCAGAAGGATGGAAGGCTGAGTCAGAGAGAATCGAACTGCCGAACTGCTGGCAGCTGGCAGTCAGCAGAAATAGCCTGCAGACCTGCATCCTCACCACTGCACCATCACAGCTCTTCATGCTCAACAAAGAGTGTGGATTCCTGTAGATGTCGGCCTTACTTCTCCCCCCCCCCTCATTCTTCATCACCTGACCTTAAGATTTGAATTGTAAGCCTCCCAGAGTTACTGATTTGGCTATAGAAATTGAATGAATGAATGAATAAATGAATAAATGAATGAATGAGGAGAGGGAGGGAGGGAGGGAGGGAGGGAGGAGGGAAGGAAGGAAGGAAGGAAGGAAGGAAGGAAGGAAGGAAGGAAGGAAGGAAGGAAGGAAAACATGGAAGAATGGGAGAGAAAAAATGCAAGTGAATGCGGAAGGGAGGGAGGGAGGGAGGGAGGGAGGAAGGGAGGAAGGAAGGAAGGAGAAACATGGAAGAATGGGAGAGAAAAAATGCAAGTGAATGTGGAAGGAAGAAGGAAGGAAGGAAAAGAGGGAGGGAGGAAGGAAGGAAGGAGAAACATGGAAGAATGGGAGAGAAAAAATGCAAGTGAATGTGGAAGGAAGGAAGGAAGAAGGAAGGAAGGAAGGAAGGAAGGAAGGAAGGAAGGAAAGAGAAATATGGAAGAATGGGAGAGAAAAAATGAGTGAATGTGGAAGGAAGGAAAGAAGGGGAAACATGGAAGAATGGGAGAGAAAAATGTGAGTGAATGAGGAAGGAAGGAAGGAAGGAGAAACATGGAAGAATGGGAGAGAAAAAATGCAAGTGAATGTGGAAAGGAAGGAAGGAAGGAAGGAGAAACATGGAAGAATGGATGAGAAAAATGTGAGTGAATGAGGAAGGAAGGAAGGAAGGAAGGAAGGAAGGAAGGAAGGAAGGAAGGAAGGAAGGAAGGAAGGAGAAACATGGAAGAATGGGAGAGAAAAATGTGAGTGAATGAGGAAGGAAGGAAGGAAGGAAGGAAGGAAGGAAGGAAGGAAGGAAGGAAGGAAGGAAGGAAGGAAGGAAGGAAGGAAGGAAGGAAAGAGAAACATGGAAGAATGGGAGAGAAAAAATGTGAGTGAATGTGGAAGGAAGGAAAGAAGGGGAAACATGGAAGAATGGGAGAGAAAAATGTGAGTGAATGAGGAAGGAAGGAGAAACATGGAAGAATGGGAGAGAAAAAATGCAAGTGAATGTGGAAAGGAAGGAAGGAAGGAGAAACATGGAAGAATGGGAGAGAAAAATGTGAGTGAATGAGGAAGGAAGGAAGGAAGGAAGGAAGGAAGGAAGGAAGAAGGAAGGAAGGAAGGAAGAAAGGGGTGATGAGATTTGCTGATGTCAGACCAAGGCTACTCTATTTTTGTCAAAGTTAAGGCTGCATCTTAGAGATAATACCAACATTGATAGATTAAAAATAAAAAAAAATCAATATTGCAAGCTAATAAAATGCCAACATTGCAAGAGAAGAAATGGGCTGATGTGTGTAGACACTTGCACACACATATCCTTGAACGATGACAACTACCCTTCCAAAGCACATTCCCTGATAAAATATTAGTTCTAGTTTCCTCTTCTTCCTTTTCCAAGTTAACACGTAAGGGAGATAAAAAAAAAAAAAAAGGAGATATAACCTCTTATACTTAAGCCTTTGATAGAAACTGCAGGGGAGACAGAGAGAAAACAAATATTCCTTTAATGACAAGCTCCCTGATAGTGTGAGTCCAGCTCATTTATTTTCCAATATAACAAGGATAAAAGAGAATCTTACCTTGCGGATGGAGCTGCCGACCCAACAGAGTTTTGACCGGGGAAAAAAAAAAAAAGACTTAAATGTAAGGCAGGCAGAGATTCTCCACACCTTCAATAGATCCTTAGAAAACCTTTCAAAGCTGCTTGAAACTAAAACCAGCACATTAACCACTGCCCATACAGTTATCAAAATATCACAACCTCAGCATGCCAGCCATGTCAAGGAAATTGTTTCCCAAGAAAAGAAAATAGGAAATATTTGGGTGCAAGTAGCGGTGGGAGATTCTCTTCCACCCAACACCCAAAAGAAGCTCCTTAGAATCCAAATCAACCAGATGGCCAATCACAGATGGCACTGACCCTCAACCAACCCATGCAAGCCCCCCCCGCTCACACCCAAAACCAGCATTTCAGCTCGCAATGACCCTCACTTGATATAACCTCTCCAACACAAGACCCATCACGAGGCTCTCACTGGTGACTCACGCCTGACCCATCACAAGACCAGGGGTGAAATCCAGCAGGTTCTGACAGGTTCTGGAGAACCGGTAGTGGAAATTTTGAGTAGTTCGGAGAACCGGTAGCGGAAATTTTGAGTAGTTGGGAGAACCGGCAAATACCACCTCTGGCTGGCCCCAGAGTGGGGTGGGAATGGAGATTTTGCAATATCCTTCTCCCAGGAATGGGGAGGGAATGGAGATTTTGCAATACCCTTCCCCCAGGAATGGGGAGGGAATGGAGATTTTGCAGTATCCTTCCCCTGCTACACTCACCAAGCCACACCATGCCCACCAAGAATTTCACCACTGCACAAGATCCAACACAAGACCTCACTTGACAACCCACACCTGCCAGAGGTGGGATTCAGCCAGTTCGGACCAGTTCAGGTGAACCAGTAGCTTCAATGATCAGTTGGCCCGCCCGCCCGCCCCTGTGCTATACCGATCTATATTTCCTTTGTTTGAAGCCCAGCTGATAAGCGCTGCAGAGCGAATTGCCGTGTGTCAGCTGTTTTACTCACTGGGGCTCCAGTAGAAGGTAGATTTTAGAGCTGTTTTCAAACGCACGGCGTGTGCAAACTGGTTGTTACACCGGTTGAATCCCACCACTGCACAAGACCTATCACAAGACCCTGACCTGATGAGACCCTGACCTGATGTGACCTCACCATCATTACACCTATTAACCACACATTTGTACCCTATGACTATCGTTAAGTGTTGTACCTTATGATTCTTGATGAACGTATCTTTTCTTTTATGTACACAGAGAACTTATGCACCAAGACAAATTCCTTGCATGTCCAATCACACTTGGCCAATAAAAAAATTCAATTTAATTCTATTCTATTCTATTCTATTCTATTCTATTCTATTCTATTCTATTCTATTCTACTCTACTCTACTCTACTCTACTCTACTCTACTCTATTCTATTCTATTCTATTCTATTCTTCATTCCAATATCTGATCTGATCTATTCTATTCTATTCTGTTCTGTTCTGTTCTGTTCTGTTCTGTTCTGTTCTGTTCTGTTCTGTTCTGTTCTATTCTATTCTATTCCCTATTTTCTATTCTATTCTATTCTATTCTATTCTATTCTATTCTATTCTATTCTATTCTATTCTATTCTATTCTATTCTAATTCTATTCTATTCTATTCTATTCTTCATTCCAATATCTATTCTATTCTATTCTATTCTATTCTATTCTATTCTATTCTATTCTATTCTATTCTAACCACACAAAGCCCTTATAAACAGAAGAACACTGACATTTCCTAAACTCCGCTGAACATGTTACTTAGCCTAATAATGAAATGTTTGGAAACCAACCCACAAGCTCCTTCACTCTCAAGCTTCCTAGAACAGAATAATAGAGACCTTGGAAGACTTCTACTCCAACCCCCTGCTTTTTCTCAGCATGGTTTCCAGGCTAGGCAGTTTTAGTGGGAGGAAAAAGGGTGAGGATACCCACTCTGAGCTTCAAAATTAGCTTGTTTCCAAGATGATTTGCTTTGATGCGTGTAGAAGGGATTGTTGAAGAAGATTCTTGAGAGTCCCTTGGACTGGAAGGAAATCCAATCAGTCAATCCTGAAGGAAATCAACCCTGACTGTCCTTTGGAAGGGCAGATCCTGAACCTGAAGCTCAACTACTTTGACCCCCTTAGGACAAGAGACGACTCACTGAAGAAGACTGATGTTGGGGAAGATGAAAGTCAAAAGATGAAGGGGATGGAGAGGATGAGATGGTTAGATAGGCCCATCGATGCAATGAATGTGAATTTGGGTAAACTGTGAGAGAGTGAAGGATGAGTGGCCAGGGGTGCTATGGTCCATGGGGTTGTGAAGAGTTGGACAGGTGTTAGCAACCGAACAACAACTGACCTACGAGGTCCCTTCCAACTCTGTTAATCTGTTAGTATCTGTTAGGGAAATGTGCACTGACCTCTGAAGACTAACTTCAGGTGCCCTGGTGATGCAGTGATTAGAAGGCTATATTGCAGGCTAACTCTGCCCATAGGATGGAGTTTGATCCTGATAAGACTCCAGGTTGACTCAGCCTTCCATCCTTCCAAGATCAGTAAAATGAGGACTCAGACTGTTGGGGTCAATATGCTGACATTGTAAACCATTCAGAGACTGGAGTTTATGCCTAAGGCAGGACTAGAACTCACTGTCTCCTGGTGATTGGCTCAAAATCACCCATGTGGTTTCATGTCTAAGGCAGGACTAGAACTCGCCGTCTCCTGGTGATTGGCTCAAAATCACCCAACTGGCTTTCACGTGCCTAAAGTGGAACTAGAGCTCACTGTCTCCCAGTGTCTAGCCTGGTGCCACGAACAATTAATTCCCCCAAAGTGACAAAAACTTTGGTTGACTCGAACTTCATTCTAGTGGCATTTCCTATGAAACTTCCATCCTTAAATTCATGATAGCAAAAGGGAAAAATCTCAACAGCAAAGCAAAATATTTGATAAGCCCAATGCATTTTGCGGTGTCCCTTTGTTATCAACTAATTAGATAACAGAGCTCTCCATCGTATAAGAGACCTTCAATAAAGACGTCGTGAAATCTATTGTTTGCCTCCTCAAACCTTCCGCTTTCTTTCTCCTCTCTTCTTCTGCATCTTCCAAATGTCAGAGGCTTTATACTGCTGGATATCCAACATTAAAAACCACACACACAAACACACACACACACACACGCATGGCAAGCTACTATCGAGTATGAAATGCCACTGTGCACCGACATTCTTATGCAGACAAAAATAACCGGCTTGAAGTTTACTCATCAGCTTATCCAATATTGCCAAATATCAAAAGTCAGAGGATGTCAAATGCAGAATAACTGCTCGGTGATTATTTGACAAGCGTTCAAAGAATAGCAAGACAATATATATATCTCAAAATTCAGCCAGGAAAGTTTTGAAAAGAGTTTTCCTCGGCAAACCTGTTTCTCTTCACTGCAGTCCGCGAGGGCCTCAAAGCGGCGATGTTTTAATGCAGAGGTGGGGTTTCACATAATTTTACCACCGGTTTGCCACGCGCTGAAAATGCTCACTCACGTGGCTTGCATGCATGCACACCAGAGGTGGGTTTCAGCAGGTTCTGACCAGTTCTGGAGAACCGGTAGCGGAAATTTTGAGTAGTTCAGAGAACCGGTAGTAAAAATTCTGACTGGCCCCGCCCCCATCTATTCTTTGCGTCCCAAGCCCCAGTTTAAAGGAAAGAAATGGGGATTTTGCAGTAACCTTCACCTGGAGTGGGGTGGGAATGGAGATTTTACAGTATCCTTCCCCTGTCACGCCCACCAAGCCACGCTCACCAAGCCATGCCACGCCCACCAAGCCACACCCACAGAACCGGTAGTAAAAAATTTTGAAACCCACCACTGATGCACACAGTTTAGAAAACGTGGTTAAATAGGACGGCATAGCGCCGGAGAGGGTGGGTGGATGGTCTCTGCAACCAATTTGCCCAAACCGGCTGAATACCATTGGTCTTATGGAATTTTGGGGGGGAGTTCTTTGGAGCTGCTTTAATTGGTCCATCTTAACACAAACCAATGGATCAACCCGATGGGTTCTCCAGACCATTCTTCTTGAAAATATCCAGATGGATTCTTCAGACTGCAGTTTAAGGGGGAAGAATTATATTGGTCTCCAATTAGAACACAGAACATGGAGTAATAGGGTTGGAAGGGACCTAGGAGGTCTTCTAATCCAACACCAAGGTCAAGCAGGACAGTCTCTCAAATATATCTAGTGGTGAAAGAGGAATCAATGTATTTCAAGACACGGGGAAGGTTTTACATATGGTTAGAAAAGAAATATGAAGATAAGAGGATAGATAAATGCTTTAGATAGTAGAAAGTTAAACGAGGGAGAGGATAAAAAAGAAATAGAAACCCAGATGACACCAGAGTAAATGAAAAAGGGGGAGGGGAGGGGAGGGGAAAGAAAGAAGATAATAAGAATAAGTGTACAATTATGATGATAATACTGATAGATAGAATATATCTGAAAAGAAACTGAAAGAAAGTATATACTATTAGAATACAGGAGTTGTTCGGATACTAAAGAAGGAGAATATTCCACAGCAAAGAAGATAGAAAGGAGAGAGGAGGAGAGGGTAGGAAGAGGAGAGGGAGGGAGAGGAATGGAAGAAAGGGGAAAGGAGAGGAAGGAAGGGTAGGGGACAGGAGTAGGAGGGAAGGTGAGAAGAGGGAAAAGAAGAAAGGAGTGGGGGAAAGGAAAGGGAAGTAGGAGGAGGTAGGAGAGGAGGAAGGAGAAAGTAGGAGAGGAGAGGGAGGGAGAGGAATGGAAGAAAGGGAAAAGGAGAGGAAGGAAGGGTAGGGGACAGGAGTAGGAGAGAAGGTGAGAAGGGGGAAAAGAAGAGAGGAGTGGGGGAAAGGAAAGGGAAGTAGGAGGAGGTAGGAGAGGAGGAAGAAGAAAGTAGGAGAGGAGAGGGGGGGAGAGGAATGGAAGAAAGGGAAAAGGAGAGGAAGGAAGGGTAGGGGACAGGAGTAGGAGAGAAGGTGAGAAGGGGGAAAAGAAGAGAGGAGTGGGGGAAAGGAAAGGGAAGTAGGAGGAGGTAGGAGAGGAGGATGGAGAAAGTAGGAGAGAAGAGGAGGGAAGGAAGGGAAGGAGATGAAGAAGAAGAAGGTTTGTTGCAAAATGAGGGAAGAAAAGGTAGAAGAGCAATTCCGAATGTAATTAAAATGCCTTATTTTAATGCTTTCTTTAAGGAAAACATGTATATATATGATTAATTATGTATAAGAAATGTACATTTTATATTATGTATATAAGAAATAAAACTGAAAAACTTTTCAAAAAAAAAAAAAGAAAGAAAGAAAGAAAAGAAAAGAAAATATCCAGTGATGAAACACCCACAACTTCTGGAATCAGTGATTTTCACTGTCAGGAAAGTTCTCCGTAGTTCTAAATTGGATCCCTCTTAAATTATCTTCCACACGTTATCTCTTCTCCTGCCTTGGATGCTTTGGAGAATAAGTCAATCCCCTCTTCTTCCTCTCATGGAATATCTTCAAAATAGACCAATCAAAAGTCTAGGAACCAATCAGGAACCAGCTTTCTTGTGACATGGGCCAATCAGAGATTATTTTGCCAAGTACACACAGGAACCCAGTCTGTCCCTCATCAGTTGCTTGTGAGATACCAAGAAATACACTACAACACAACTAACTCTGTCTCCCAAGATGCCAGTCATAGCAGCTGGCAAAACATCAGAATACTAAACCATGGTCATTCATTCTGAAAACTCACCATTGTTTGATTGTCATGAATCAGTTTGATTTAAGAATAGAATAGAAAAGAATTCTTTATTGGCCAAGTGTGATTGGATACACAAGGAATTTGTCTTTGGTACATATGCTCGGTGTACATAAAGAAAAATAAAATACATTCATCAAGAATCATAAGATACAACACTTAGTGATAGTCATGGGCTACTAATAAGCAATCAAATGGTATTAGGAAACAAATAAAACAATATAAATTGTAAAGTTACAAGCAACATGGTTATAGTCATAAGTAGAAAAGGAGATAGGCAATAGGAAGGATGAGAAGAATAATAGTAATGCAACCTTAGTAAGTAATTTGACAGTGTTGTGGGAATTAGTTGTTTAGCAGAGTGATGGCATTCGGGAAAAAACTGTTCTTGTGTCTAATTGTTCTGGTGTGTAGAGCGTTGTTTTGAGGGTAGGAGTTGAAACAGTTTATGTCCAGGATGTGAGGGATCTGTAAATATTTTCACAGCCTTCTTTTTGACTCATGCAGTATACAGGTCCTCAATGGAAGGCAGGTGGGTAGTAGTTGTTTTTTCTGCAGTTCTAATTATCCTCTGAAGTCTGTGTCTGTCTTGTTGGGTTGCAGAGCCAAACCAGAAGTTATGGAAGTGCAGATGACAGATTCAATAATTCCTTTGAAGAATTGTATCAGCAGCTCCTTGGGCAGTTTAAGCTTCCTGAGATGGTGCAGAAAGAACATTCTTTGTTGTGCTTTTTTGATGACATTTTTGATGTTAGGTGTCCATTTTAAGTCTTGAGATATGATAGAACCTAGAAACTTGAAGGACTCTACTGAATCATCATGATGGGAAAAAAACACTGAGAATTTTCACTACTTCAGAGAGCAGTTGAAACTAAACTGAAAGGAAAGAAATAGAAAACTTACTTTAGCTACTATGCATAAAGAAAATCTATACAAGATGTTCTCTAGGTGGCATTTCCCACCCACAAGACTAGCCAAAATGAGCAAAAATCATTCACCGATGAGTTGGAAATGCGAGGCAATGCCAGGGACTTTTTATCATATGTGGTGGGAATGCCCGAAAGCCAGAGAATTTTGGTACCAGATAAAACAATGGCTGGAAGAGATGTTAACGCAAAATATAGAGTTAAAGCCAGAACTTTTCTTACTGGGTATTACAAAGGACAAATATGATAAGGGAACAATATAGCTAATGTTACATATTCTAATGGCAGTAAGATTGGCCTTTGCACAAAACTGGAAAAACAAAGAAAAAGTATTAGCTAAGATATTAACTTGCGCTAAAATGGACAGGTTGACTTTGGAACTCAAAGATAAGAGCGAAACAGAATATTTCGAACTCTGGAATAAATTGTATTATTGGTTGGAGAAGCGGAGGAATGCTGGGATAAAGGATCATTGATGAGTTAAAAGTTTAGAAAACTTTATGTTAGTTTTCTGTGATAGATAGGAATGAAATTGGTATTGATGTAATGTTCATAGATGAAAGAATTTACATGTTTGAATTGTGATAGATGGTATTTCCTTGTATAGCAAAAAGGAACTGTATTTGTTGCAAGGTAAAATTTGACGGAAATGTCTAAACCAGAAAAGTCACACCATGTCCAATGTTTTTAATTGTATTATTAATAAAAAAAACTTTTTATTAAAAAAAAAGAGAAACTAAACTGAAAGCTACAATGTACAAAGGAGCCTTGGTAGTATAGTGGTTTAAAGCACCCTGTTATTAAGACCAGCTGCCTGCAATTACTTCAGGGTTCGAATCTCGCCAAGGCTCAAGGTTGACTCAGCCTTCCATCCTTTCTAAGGTAGGTAAAATGAGGACCCAGATTGTGGGGGCAATAAGCTGACTTTGTATAAAAATATACAAAAGGATGAAGGCTATTGCTTAGCGCATTGTAAGCTGCCCTGAGTCTCCGGAGAAGGGCATCATATAAATCAAATTTTAAAAAAAACATCTCTGAGATGGAAATGGATGTTCAGAAGCTTTGTTATCTATTCTGAGGAAAGATGAGCCGGATACTGGTAGCCCCTGTTGACTTGGAGCTAACAGCATTTGGAAGGACAACATTCTCCAGGAGAAAAATCTGCATGCACGATGAACCGCTGCTTTCAAATTAGGAGTTAATTGGGGTGGAGAAGAATCAGATGTTCTGAAATTATTTGAAATAAAATTCCAAGTGGAAGCAGGACAGGAGAAACACAGGTTGCATTTTAAAATATGTCTCAAAGTTTGAGTTGGAAGGTGGTTTCTGTTGTGTTTATGACACCACGATCTACGGGTTGGCACCTGCTCTTCTTGGATCCTTGGAGGGAATCTCCTGGATTTTGACTTCTAGCTGTTAACTTCCATGTGTACCCAGGACTATATTCTGATGGCAGATTTTGGAAGATGGGGACAAGGTTACTGGTATTGAAAAGTTGCAGATATAATCCAGAATAGTCCAGAAGGAGATCGCTAGAAGCTACTTAGAATCTATCTATCTATCTATCTATCTATCTATCTATCTATCTATCTATCTATCTATCTATCTATCTATCTATCTATCTATCTATCTATCTATCTCTGCCTGCCTGCCTGCCTGCCTGCCTCTCTCACACACACATACATACATCTCTCTCTATCCATCTATCCATCTATTATCTATCATCTATCATCTATATCTATTTACTATAATCTCTCTCGCACACATACACACACATCTCTCTATTTCTCTATCTCTATCTCTCTATCTCTATCTCTTCTCTATCTCTATCTCTCTATCTATCTATCTCTCTATCCATCTATCATCTATCCATCTATCATCTATCAACTATCCATCCATCCATCCATCCATCCATCCATCCACCCATCATCCATCTATCATCCATCCATCCATCCATCTATCATCCATCCATCCATCCATCCATCCATCCATCCATCATCCATCTATCATCTATATCTATTTACTATCATCTCTCTCTCTCTCTCTTTGTATCATCTATCATTTATCAATTTCTATCATGTAGAAGAATCTTCTAGAAGCTTCTCCTAGGAAAGCTAGCTGCAACCGAAGAGCAGTTTGCAACTTTCCCATGTAAGAATATTCTGCTTCTGGATTAGCTCTGCCCATCCAGATTGATTCTTGGTCTCTAACCCTAACCTTTGCTTGAAAAACGAAGTGTTACTGTACCCTTGGTCATTCTTCAGCCCTGACTTGGGTTGCTCCTTGACTCTTTATCCAAGAATGTTCAACGGTGAAAACTTACCGGATTCTGTCTCAGTACAGACTAGATCAACATTCCTGCCTGCAGCAATGTCTTCTCCATTTGTATGTGACCCTCAGCCTCACCTCCTGTCCCTGTCAATCCAATCTCAAAGGTCTCATTGAAAGTTGGGTGGGAAGCAGTGAAGGTTTGGAATTAAATTCACTGACAAGAATAGTTTTGGGAGGGGTAGAATGGGGTCAGAGAGAAATTCCAAACTTCATTCTCATATAGATATTCTTTCTCTTGTGTTCTAGAGGTTACCCAACCCTCTTTATTCTTACACAAAAGATTGCCAGAGAGGACACTGATCGGTCTAGCATCTACCTCTCCTAACTGGAAGGGCTAACACCAAGGCTGCATCACCATACCTTACCCTGGTTTTATTCCTTCTGCAAACACTTTTTGCTTTCTGAGTCTGGTCTTCAAACCTTCCGCTTTGTCCTTTGGGACTTTATCTACTGCTCCTTTTTTTTTTTTCCTTCCCTTCTTTGTCATCTCCTTTTTATTCTTATTATTCCACTGGCCTCGTAAGGGAACAGTTTACAGATGGTCGAATACGGGAGAAGAATAGACAAAGTTGTGGTCATACATATTTAAAAGTGGAAATGTGGAGATAACAGTGCATATTTATCTTTGGAAAGCTTTGTTGTATTTCCTAGCATTCTCCTTGACACCTTATCTATCATAGCGTCTCTACTGCATATTCTAACATTGTGCTTCTTTTAATCTCTGGATGTCAACAAAAGCAGCTTCTGCTAGACAGACCTCCCCCCCCTCCATCTTCTCTTCCATATGACAAAAGAAACTCCTGATGAAAGGAGAAACCGACTTTTGATTCATCGGGTCCCTCACAACTCTCTAAATGTAATTTAAAAAGGTTCTCTATTTTAGCAAATGCCCAAGGTATATAGATTTCTCTTTCCCCCCACCTTCTCTTCTTCGAATTCCCATAAATGAGATCTGAAAGGGTGCATACATTGAAATCTGAGATGCTGATTTCCCCCCCCCTTCTCTTTAATATTTTGATTCAAAGGGGGGGAAAAATAAAGCAAGAATCTTCTTAGAGGTATTTCACGAGAAGAGTCCTCCACTCCTCTACTCACAATAGAATCCCTCATGCCACCAGGCTTGAAATTCTAAGCTTAGACAATCTGGAACTGTGCCACCTGCGGTCCAATCTAAGCATAGTACACAAAATTGTCTGCTGCAACATCTTGCCTGTCAACAACTTCTTCAGCTTCAACCACAATAGTACACGGGAAAACAATCGATACAAACTCAAGGTAAACCGCTCCAAACTCGATTGCAGAAAATACGACTTCAGCAACAGAGTGGTCAACACCTGGAATGCTCTGCTGGACTCCGTTGTTACAACCTCAAACCCTCAGAGCTTCAACCTTAAACTGTCTACCGTGGACCTCACCCCATTCCTAAGAGGTCCGTAAAGGGGGTGTGCATAAGCGCATCAGCGTGGCTACCGTCCCTGTCCTACTGTCCCCATTTATCTTTCCTTCTCCCTCTGTTTATGTTTATACCTCTACCTGCTATCTTGTACATGTTTGACAAACAAATAAATAAATAAGCTAAATAAATAATCTTCAGAAAATACTTTTTTATTATATTATTATTATTATTATTATTATTATTATTATTATTATTATTATTATTATTATTATTATTATTATTATTATTATTATTTAATCTTTAGTGAGATTCACAGCCTTTGAGGCTGCTTAATAGCTCATCAGCTCGAGTCCCAACCAAGGACCTAGGAACTGTTAAGGTATCGTCGGAGGATGTAAGCTGTTCCGAGTAAGGTGGTTTTTTGTAGAGTCAAAATGTTCAAGTCCTGCAAATTTAGAATTTCTAAATAGCTGGGTAGCCCTTTGGGTATTGCTCCAAGGGTTCCAATTACAATCGGGACAACACACGATTTCTTTTTCCACAGTCGCTCAACTTCAATTTGCAAGTCCCTGTACTTTGTGATTTTTTTCTTGCTGCTTATCTTCAATCCGTGCATCACCAGATATTGCAATGTCAATGAACCATTCTTTTTTCTTTTCAACTATTGTTATGTCAGGTGTGTTGTGGACCAAGTGCCTGTCAGTCTGAATCCTAAAGTCCCACAAGATCTTGAGTTTCTCCTTCTCTAAAACTTTCTCAACCTGATGTTCCCAGTGGTTTTTGCTGTTCTCAAATCCAAACTTCTGGCACAATTTCCAGTGAATGATCTTAGCAACGCGGTCATGGCGTTGTAGGTAGTCAGTTTGTGAAACTTTGCTGCACCCACTGATCAGGTGGTCGATTATTATTATTATTTACTTTATTAATTAAACATGAAACTCAGTCAACTGAACATTCAAAAATGCATCACAAATAACATTGACTGGTGCTAATGGTTGATACGGGTTGCTGCCAGCCTCCTAGGGATCAACCAAGTACCTTCTTAAGATGTACAATGTTCCAAGTAGTGCAGGTTTTTTTGCAGTTCCACTGGTGTTATTGCAGGAAGCCCATGGCATGGGCCCGGGGTATCTTTAGGATGACCTCCTACCGGCCTCCCACCGCCCAGTGCACTCACATAGGGCTGCCCTCCTTTGGGTCCCCTTGGCTAGACAGTGTTGGCTGGTGGTCCCCAGGATGAGGGCGTTCTCTGTGGTCGCACCGACCCTCTGGAATGGGTTGCCCACCGAGCTCCGGACGGCCCCCAACCTCCGCACCTTCCGCGCCGACCTAAAGACATGGCTTTTTCACCAACTTCCCTGATCTGTGTGGATTTTAACTTGGGGATTGGGGATTTTAAATTGGCTTTAATATTATTTAACTCTTATTTATTGTCGGGTTGTTTTATTGTTGTGAGCCGCCCCAAGTCCTGCGGGAGAAGGGCGGCATATAAATCTGACAAAATAAATAAATAAGCTGCAATTTGTTGATGTATCTTATAAAATTCTTGGACATGGTACCAAGTGCCCCGATGACAATGGGTATCACGGTTACATGTTTCATCCATATCCGTGTAGTTTCGATGGCCAGGTCACAATATTTCATGATTTATTTTCAGTTCTTTTTCTTCAACTCTGGCATCTCCTGGTACCGCGATGTCAATAAATTGTACTTCAGTTTTCGACAACTGTGATATCTGACGTATTGTGTTCCAAGTGACGATTATTATTATTATTATTACTATTATTATTATTATTACTATTATTACTATTATTATTATTATTGTTGTTTGTTGTTGTTGTTATTGTTGTTGTTGTTGTTGTTGCTGTTATTATTATTATTATTATTATTATTGTTATTATTATTATTATTATTATTATTATTATTATTATCCCATCTCTACCTCTTAGAAGGCTGAGTTGAAGAAGCTTTCTGTGTCTCGAGCTGGTTCCTATCCTTCTCTTGGAAAATGCCCATTGATTGTTTTCAACTAGCGATGTTCCTAAAAAGTATAGTTTACATGCATTTTTTGCCAGGATTTATTGGCAATGTTCCTCACCAGAATCCCACCCAAACATTTTCTAGCATTCACAATAGGCCGTCATTTGCAAAAGGAGTTCATATTTTTTTCACACTGCTGATCCAAACCGCTGTCGCATTTTTTTTTCATGCATATTTTTCTGCACAGTTGCCTGAAATGGTTATGGAATTGTAAATCTGTTTTAAGACGGTGCTGTGCAGGTATGATTATCCCTCAGATGAATTTTTTTCCTCAAATGCACAATGGCAAGCACACCTTTCTCTAAGATTTCCAAATGGCTGGGAAAGGATTCTTAGTCCAGTTACTATTTTGCAGCAACTAAGATTGTTGGCTGAGCAGGTACAAAAATAGCCAGGGAAATAATTAAAGTTTGGGAAACAGGCTCCTTGTCCATCAACAGGAGTGCCAATTTACCTCAAGGATAGAACATAGAATATAGAGAGTTGGAAGCAGGGGTGGGTTCTACTTACCTTTACTACCAGTTCGCAATGGGGCCGTGCATTCACACTCGCTTCGAGAACTGGCAAATACCACCTCTGGTTGGCCCCAGAGTGGGATGGGAATGGAGACTTTGCAATATCCTTCCCCTGGAATAGGGTGGGAATGGAGATTTTGCAGTATCCTTCCCCTGGAGTGGGGTGGGAATGGAGATTTTGCAGTATCCTTCCCCTGGAATAGGGTGGGAATGGAGATTTTGCAGGTTCCTTCCCCTGCCATGCCCTGCCCTGCCATGCCCTGCCCTGCCCTGCCACGCCCACCAAGCCACGCCCACAGAACCGGTAGTAAAAAAAATTTGAATTTCACCATTGGTGGAAGGGAGATGATGAGCTAGAAATAAAGAGGAATTTCGCGACAGTGAAATTAATTAAGCAATGGAACAATTTGCCTCCTGGAGTTGTGAGTGCTCCATCACTCCATTTTTTCAGGGGGAAAAAATGGACAGCCACTTATTTGGAATGGTATAAGAACTCTGCCTTGGGCAGGGTGTTGGAATAAAAGGACTGTAAGGTCCCTTCTAGCTCTATGATACTATGATTCAACCATGAAAGAGACTTCAACTTTTACTACTGTCTGTCTGCCACCATCTCTCTCTCTGTCTCTCTCTCTCTCTCTCTCTCTCTCTCTCTCTCTCTCTCTCTCTCTCTCTCTCCATACACAAGCACATCGTCTGTCCGTCCATCCATCCATCCACACACACACACCATCTGTCTATCCATCCATCCATCCATCCACACATACACCATCTGTCTATCCATCCATCCATCCGTCTGTCCATCCATCCATCCATCCATCCACACATACACACACCGTCCATCCATCCATCCATCCATCCATCCATCCATCCACACACACACCATCTGTCTATCCATCCATCCAGCCAGCCAGCCAGCCACACACACACACACACACACTGTCCATCCATCCATCCATCCATCCATCCATCCACCTATCCATACACACACACACACCATCAGTCCATCCATCCATCCATCCATCCATCCATCCTTCCATCCATCCACACACACACACTGTCTATCCATCCATCCATCTGTCCATCCATACATCCATACATCCATACACACACATACTCTCTCTCTCTCTCTCTCTCCATACACAAGCACATCGTCTGTCCGTCCATCCATCCATCCATCCACACACACACACCATCTGTCTATCCATCCATCCATCCATCCATCCACACACACACACTGTCCATCCGTCCATCCATCCAGCCATCCAGCCATCCATCCACACATACACCATCTGTCTATCCATCCATCCATCCATCCGTCTGTCCATCCATCCATCCATCCATCCACACATACACACACCGTCCATCCATCCATCCATCCATCCATCCATCCATCCACACACACACCATCTGTCTATCCATCCATCCATCCAGCCAGCCACACACACACACACACACACACACACACACACACACACACACACTGTCCATCCATCCATCCATCCATCCATCCATCCATCCATCCATCCATCTATCCATACACACACACATGATCTGTCCATCCATCCATCCATCCATCCATCCATCCATCCACACACACACACACACACTGTCTATCCATCCATCCATCTGTCCATCCATCCATCCATCCATACATACATACACACACGCCGTCCGTCCGTCTATCTGTCCATCCGTCTGTCTGTCTGTCTGTCTGTCTGTCTGTCTGTCTGTCTGTCTGTCTGTCTATCTATCTATCTATCTATCTATCTATCTATCTATCTATCTATCTATCTATCTGCTTATGATCCATCTGCCTCTCTCCTAGGAAATATTTCTTTTTAGTGTCTTCAAGAGATTTAAGCAATCTATAAGAAGCACAGAAGGCAGCAGACCACAAGAGATATTATTGTACCATAAAAAGCAGAATGTTTGCATGCCCCCCATGGCTATCTAGTGAATAAACACATAGATAAATGTTTCACAAATCTTTTGGTGAAATTCTTTTCGCTTTTGGGATTAACTTGGGGGATCCAAGTCTAATTAATTTCATGGAAACACATAAGAATTATTCCCACTCCCTATCCCTCCACAATCCTCCATTACACTAGGGTGCTGTTGTTGTTTTCAGTAAATAGTTTTGATCATCTCTATAGGATTGTTGATGTAGCTGGTAAAATTAGAGCATCTATTCACTTATTTTTTTAAAGTCTAAAACAATTGATTCTGCAGCGAATTTTTTAAAAACTGCACTGTTAAGATCCTTACAGCCCCCTATTTCAAAGTCTGTCTCGAACAGGAAAAACTTCAAATAGTTTTGTAAATTTATTGAAGACTGAACCAAAGGGATATCATTTCAAAAGTGAATTTTCCTACATTTTGCTTAGAATTATGGCTTCGTGACTATTCTATTCTAGTGTTCTAGTTTCATTCAATCTCTGCCGAGTATGTTCTTATCTTGTGCCTCTCCCACAAATACAAATGAGCTACTTTCTGGACATAGGTACATAATAATCTATCCCTTTGTATAAACCTTTTGTAGCAGGGGTGAAATCTACTTACCTTACCTACTGGTTCGGAAGTGCGCACTCCGCACCTGCTCGCTCATTTCACTTGTGCACACACATCACATGCACGCTTGGACCCTATGGCCATGCGCAAAGCCTTCTGAGAATGTGCAGAGGGTCAAAAATAGGTTACTTCCTGGTTAAAACCAGGAAGTAACAACGTCCGGGTGGGTGGGCTGAGCCTTGCGCTGCCACCGCTACCCATTCTCTGAACCACATGGCCACTGCCGCTACTGGTTCAGGCGAACCGGTCTGAACCAGTAGCATTCCACCTCTGCTTTGTAGGTGTACATTGCAGGTTACAGGATGCGGGTATGGCTAGTCTAGAGAAAAGAAGGAGTACATGATAACAGTATTCCAGTATTTGAGAGGCTGCCACAAAGAAGAGGAGGTCATATTATTTTCCAAAGCACCAGAAGGCAAGACAAGAAGTGATGGATGGAAACTAATCAAGGAGAGAAACAATCTGGAATTAAGGAGAATCTTCCTAAGAGTGAGGACAATTAACCAGTGGAATAGCTTGCCTCCGGAAGTTGTGGGTGCTTCATCTTCTGGAGCTTTTTAAGAAGAGACTGGACAGCCAACATCTCAAATTGTATAGGGCCTCCTGCTAGAGCAGGGAGTTGGACTAGAAGACCTCTAAGATCCCTTCCAGCTCTATTCCGATTGATATTCAACCTAGAAATAAGGAGACATTTTCTGAAAGTGAGAAAAATTAATCCATAGAACCACTTGCCTCCAGGAGTTGTGGGTGCTCGAACACCGAAGGCTTTTAAGAAGAGATTTGCCCAGAATGGTATGGGGGTTTCCTGCTTGAGCAGAGGTTTGGCCGAGAAGACCTCTGAAGTCCCTTTCAACTCTTGTTATTAATCCCTGTAATCTTTCTAGTAACCATCTACAGACGTGATGGTGAACCTATGGCGTTTCTTTCGTGAGCTTCTGTTTCCCTACAAATGACAAAACAGAAGCTCATGAAAGGAAAAGATCTTACCTCTTGCTGCACTGCTGGTGTTGGGATGCCCCTGCGCACATGTCCGTGAATGTGCATGTCCACGCATGTCCACGCATGCACACATTCCTGCATGTCCACACATGCGCACATTTGTGCATGTCCACACATATGCACTTTCGTGCATGCCCATGCGTGCAACATTTGCACATGTCCACGCATGCACACATTCATGCATGTCCATGCATGGGCACATTCACACATGTTCACACATGCACACATTCATGCGTGCACACACGTTTCATTTCGGGCATGCGCAGTTTGGGCACTCAGTGCCTAAAAGGTTCACCATCCCTGATCTACGGCGTCCATTCACCCTCCATGTTGCATTCTGAACTAAGCATGAAGGCTAAAGTCTTCATAATTTGATCGTTCTTCTCTGAAGACAGCCTTCTGTTCTCTGTTGGCAGCGTTTCTCTTTTTCTTCCGGGCTCAACTTTTTCTGCTGCGCCTTTCCTCTTCTCCTGAATCCCGTCATCGATCACCGATGCAACAAAGGGGCTTTTCTATCGAACAGATTCCATGAGCCAAGAGGGAAAGCAATTGATGTCCTTCCACCCGGAAGCTTTTTTGGCCAGCAGAAAGCTTGGGCAATACGATGAGCCCAAAGTAGCAGCTGGTCTCATCACTTAGGAAAAAAACCCTCATTTTCTGCAAACATTTTGGGGGCGATAATGGACTCCCTTTATTGCCGTGATTAGGCAGCAAATTATTCCATTAAATTGGAGTTATATTATTATTATTTATGATTATTTACCGAGTGCCAACTCGGCTGCTCATATGGGAAAGGAAGGCGACTTGGTGTTGAAGAGTGAGAACGCAATGTGATGCCTGCAATATATATTAAATGGCTTTACCAGCAATCTGATACAAGGAGATGAGGATCAAGGGAATATTCGCAGAAGCAAAATCCGAAATTTAGGAAAGTACGACTTAAGATCTAATGGAGAAACAAGAATGTAAAATACAGGTGTGCCAAATAAAACTGCCTTGAGAACTGGGGATATCTTTAAAAACAGAAACCAAGTGGAAAGGAATAATAATTCTTGGTCATTTAAAGATTAAAGCCAATCGGTCTTATTTTTTTTAAAAAAAATATTTATTTACTTACTTAAGATTAACTTGGGAGGGCAAGTTTTGTATCCAGGCTTCCGGTATTCCATTGTTAATCTGATAGTTTGGAATTTAATCCTTGCAACTTCATGTAGTTTGGAGATAAACGCTCTGCAAGATTTGGGCGCTATGTTTCCTCGCTGTTTATGTCTCTTAGAGGGAGATTAGGCAGAGAATTCAAATGTCACAATGTCAGAATTTGAATTTCGGGAACGGAGAAGCTCGTATTTACCTCGCAGGCTGTTAGAACTCCTGTAGTATAAATTACTCTGGATTAGAATTCATTTCATTTTATTTTATTTTGTGCCTACAGCATTTTCTGTGCATCCCATCCGGTAAATTCAGACTTCTAAGTATTTGTTTCGTTTTCACCCATTTTTTGCTAAAGATCCATTTCCTGGATTTTCTGTGAGGATCAAAATGTCCTGTATGCTAACCCCCAAACCGGTGATGGTATTCAGCCAGTTCGATCCAGTTCAAGCAAACCAGTAGTGGCATCCTGGCGCTATGCCGTCCTATTTAGCGACATTTTCTAAGCCGCACACATGCGTGCAAGCTGCGCACACGAGCAAAGCTCTTGCACGCACACTCATATTTTCAGTGCGTGGTGAACTGGTGGTAAAATTATGTGAAGCCCATGTTATGGTCCGCCAGCAGCCTGCGAAGCTGACAGCAGAGTCGGACAGTGAGGAGGCTGGGGAGGAACATGGCCCAGTCCTGGAGCCTGGGGAAGGCTCGAATGAGGGCTCTGTGTCAGAGGCAGAGATGGGGCCAGGGCCATCTGGGAGTGATGTGCGGACTCCGGAGCCCCCAGAGGCTGACAGTAGAGAGGCAGAGGAACAGGAGGAGCCTGTTCCTAGTGCACGCATGCGCAGAGCTGCCAGAAGGTAAGAGCAGCTAAAGCAGAAGGGACGACTCGGGAGTAAGGCCAGGAGATGATTGGCCCTTCCCATAAGGCTTAAAAGAGAAACAAAGGCACTTGGGCCTTTTTGCAGGAAAGCAACGTTGCTAACTCTGTTTCCAGTCAGCATCTCTTGTTTGTTTCTGAATTTCATGGGGCTTTGCCAAATAAGGCCTTTGGCAGGGTGTCAAAGAAGATAAAGCTTGGTGATTATCCCGAAGGACTTCTTCCGAAGGACTTGTTTTGCAAATAATTGGGACTCAGTTGGGAATAAATGTACTTATCAGCTGTTACAATAAAATAGGTTTATTTGGGACTAATTGTGTCTTGTAATGACTCAGTAAGCATAGGTCACAACAACCCACCTCTGCCCCAACACCCCCCCCAAAGAAAACTTTGTGGGATCCATAAGTTTCTACCATACTAAACTCTGATCTGGAAGCTGTGTGAAAAATATGGAATTGCAAAATAATAATGGCAAAATAATCAAAATGGATTCCAACCTAGTCTAAAGGGGTTGCCACAAGGAAGAGGAGGTTAATCCATTCTTCAAAGTACCTGAAGGCAGAATAAGAAATAATGGATGGAAACTAATCAAGGAGAGAAGGAATCTAGAACTAAGGAGAAATTTCCTGAAAGCGAGAACAATTAATCAGTGGAATGACTTGTCTCCAGAGGTTGATGGTACTCCATCAATGAAGGTTTTTAAGAAGAGATTGGACAACCATTTTATCTTAAATGGTATAGCATCTCCTGCTTGAGTGGGAAGTTGGACTAGAAGATCTCCAAGATTATTGTCAACTCTGTTATTCTGATATTCTCCCATCCCTGACGGACCAACTAATATTTATTTTGTTCTTGAACTTCTACACCAGATCTCTGGTGTTCTCCAATGACTCTAATATCCATCAATTATAGCCAACATTATTTATCGTATTTTTCAAAGTATATGGCACACTTCCCCCCCCCCCAAAAAAAGAGGGTGAAGGTTTGAGGAAACTCAAGCCTCAGAGTTTGATTTCATTGGGGGTGTTACTTGGAACCCTGACAGGTGTGTCTTATACTCCGAATGTAGCCCCGCCCACAAGGCCAAGAACATGAGGCACAAAGGCGGCGATGGTCTGTGGCAATCCCTGCAGCCTGGAACAGCTGACTGGGGGTATTCCGGGAGTCCAATCCACCTGCCAATCAGCTGCTCATGCTGAATCAGGCTGCAATAATGTGCTGAAGTTGATCTGGCTGTTTGCTATTTGCTGCAAGGACGTGTCAGAGTTTGCAGCAGCAATCACATCCAACAAGCACACATAAGTAACTGTTTCTGCAGGATTCAATAACTTCTCTTTATATATAATATAACAAGTGAAGTAAATATAAAGTACCAAAATCAGGTTATCCAATGTGGTAGTAAATACAAACAAAACACAAGCAGAGGAGAGGAGTTTCAGTTTCACTTTTAGTTTCAGAGTTCAGCACAGCATGCAACTTTAGTATAGAAGAGTTGAGTTAAGCCATGCCCAGGCTCCTTGCTGTCTCCTTGTTGCTCACACAGCAAATACTGTTTCAGTTTCCAAACAGCCCTCAACTCTCTCACACACTGACAGGACGCTAGCCAGATGAATACTGATGGATGCTGGTGTGTAGAGGCAGAATTCTTTTTCTTATTTTCCTCCCCAAAAACTAAGGTGCGTCTTATACTCCGGAGCATCTTATACTCTGAAAAATACGGTATTTGTTTTATTTCTATCCCACCTTTCTTATTTTTATAAGCAACTCAAGACAGCAAACATATCCAATACTCCTTCCTCCTCTTCTTTTCCCTACAATAATAACCATGTGAGATGGCTTAGGCTGAGAGAGAGTGATTGGTCATCCCAGAGGTCTGCAACCTTAAACACTCAAAGAGCCATTTGGACCCGTTTCCCACAGAAAAGAAAACACCGGGAGCCACAAAACCCTTCCCGTGCCTGACTATTTCTTGAGCAGCCACAAAACTAGCATATGGAGTTGAATTAAACATTCTATTTTCTTCTGAAACTTTTCTTTTCTTGGATTTATCCATGGTTGGCCTACCGGGGGTTGAAAAGCTCAATAAATCACGCGCCGGTGGGTTTCTCACATTGGTGGTTGTGACACATATTTTGAGTGATGGAGCCGCAGCAGAGGGGTGAAAGAGCCACATGTGGCTCCAGAGCCACAGATTGCTGACCCCTGGTCCATCCAGTTGGCTTTCACGTCTAAGGCGGGATTGGAGCTCACAGTTTCTTGGTGATTGGTGCAAAGTCACCCAGTGGCTTTCATGCCTAAGGTAGGACTAGATCTCACCCTCGCCTGGTGATTGACTCAAACTCACCCAGATGGCTTTTGTGTCGAAGGTGGGACCAAAACACACCATCTCCTGGTGATTGGTCCAAAATCATCCACCTGGCTTTCACGGAAAATGCAGGACTGGAATTGACATTCTCCTGGCTTCCAGTCTGGTGACAATTAATTGTAGGAATTAGAGTTCAAAGCACCTGGAGAACATCACATTGTTTACCTCTGATCTAGGTCACAATCTCCATATTTGCATAGAAATATGTACAGTACAGTGGTGGGTTTCAGATATTGTTACCACTGGTTCGCCCTGCGTGCACATGCTTGCTTTGCGCACGTGCACACCTTCCATGCATGCACCTGGCCCTTCATGCATGTGCTTTGCTTGCACATGTGCCTTCCACACAGCCTCAAAAACATGCCTAAATAGGATGGCATAGTGCCGGGGCAGGTGGGCGGGCCCATCCGTGATCTCCGCTACTGGTTCAGGCGAACTGGTACGAACTGGCTCTTGTGGCCCCGCCCTCTGAGCCTATCTCATCGGAGGAAGAAAGCTCCGAACATGAGGGAGAGGAGTCAGCCAGGCCTCCCTCTCCAGGCCCCTCCCCTCTGGCACTGTCTCAGGTGCCGGCCGAGGGAGAGGAGATTAGCCAGGAGCCAAGTGTCTCGGATGAGAGCGAGGAAGGAGAGCCGTCATTCCTGGATGCACGCCAATGAAGGCGTGATAAACGGTTGCAGCAGTTAAGGAGGCGTGCTAGGGATTAGAACTGAGTCACTGGACCACACCCCAGAGACTATATAAGAGAGGGTGGTGGCTGGTAAAACTCCGTGACAAACAAAAACTAACTTTGGCTAGTCACTTGAACAATGTCTGAAGCTGCCTAAAGGGATATTGTTTTGCTGGACTATTTGCAATGCGTATGTAATTTTATGTTATCTGTTGCAGTAAAAGCTCTTGGCAGACGGTGATTATATTGCTGCCAAGTTTGAGATAACGACCTGTGTGCGTGCCAAGTACTTTCTTAACCCTCGGCTGGCTGTGTTTGTGTGTGTGTGTGGACGGGGACAGATCACTGGCTGAATACCATCTCTGATACAGTAAGAGGAGTAAAATATGCATAAGATTAGTTCGGTCGAAGTTTCTTCTCTGGAATAGTTTTACTGAGAAGAAACAGATCTTATACATTCTCTTTGATTTGCTCTCAGTAATAGTCAGAATACATTTTGTATGTCTGCACCACCCTCTACACAAGGTCAGAACAGCAATCTCTCTTATTGCAACAGTTGGTCTGATCTCAGCGTGCCCCGAGTCATGATTCCTTTAACTATTTCATTTTGACTGCCCTTCATTTTATCCACCCTTGTCATCTTGCTTCCCCATCATTCCTTGTCAACAAATTTCAAATTCTCCAGCAACTCTAATATTGATTCGGGGATTTATTGAGCAATTGAGTTGTTTGATGTATCGATTTCCATCCGTTTCTGTGACTAGAGATTTTCGGAGCGGTCTGTGGACAGAATCTGGCAGCGAGAGGCACAGAGCTCATCTGTAGCAAGACATTTTACAGACTTTATTTCCCTTGTCCTTATGACAAACAGGATGATTTTGGAAGTCAGTTAAGATTCATTCTCTCTCTCTCTTTCTCCCTCTCTCCCTCCCTCTCTCTCCCCTCCCTATCTCCCTCCCTCCCTCTCTCCCTCCCTCTCCCTCTCTCTCCTCAATGGAAGAGGGGAAAAAATGACCACTGCAGAATGGAGGCTACAGAATAACAGAATAATAGAGTTGGAAGAGATCTTGGAGATCTTCTAGTCCAACCCCCTGCTCAAGCAGGAAACCCTATACCAATTCCAGACTAATGGTTGTCCAACCTCTTCTTGAAAACCCCCAGTGTGTTAACACCTACTTAGGTTTTCATACATTAGGTGGGACTAGAAGTCAACATCTTCTAGTGATTTCTATCTAAAGCAGGACTAGAACTCAGAGTCTCCTGGACCAAAGTCACCCAATCAGCTTTCATGCCTAAAATTGGACTAGAACTCACCATGCCTCACCTTCTATACTGGGTCTTTAACCACTAGGTCAAAGTGGATTAGTTCCTTCCCAAATTATGTAGACTAGACATTGGATTCTTGGATGCTGGTGGTCATTGCCATCCTACAAAGACTTTCTTCCCTTGCACCATCCAGATCCTAAGGTGTGTTGAATAATCCTTGTTCTTGCCAGTTACCATTTCCTGGATTACTCAGAGTTGATACACATGAGTTGGTGGGTTGGGCTTTGTTGGAAGAAAAATCAGGTCCGGTTCCAAGCTGGGAGAAAGACCCTGAAAATAAAATGGAGGCAGGACGCATGGAAAGAAGGTCTCTATTGATTTGGTTTTCCAGAGAGTTCAGTGACAGCAGCATGTTTCTGGGGTGGCTGACACATTGGCTGGGTGAGTGGGTGGATTTTTATAGGGTTCTGGGGTTTGGTGATTGAGATGCTCCAGGGGGTTGTGCAATGTAATGAGCCTTATGTCTTGCTATTCTAGTGGTGCTGGGTTAATCCTATTATGCAGTGTTCGGATTCAAATAATTTAACAATCGGTTTGCCCAGGGTCAAGTTGCTGTCATAGGAGGCATAGCCCATCCCCATCCTCCAGCTCTGCCACACATACAAGATGAGCCTCCCGCGATGGCCAACCTGACCCTGGGTGAACCAGTTGTTACATCCCCCCCCCAATATAAAAATGGATCCTAGGTGCTGTGCTGCAATGGAGAAATGGGAAACGGAGCAGCCGGCATGAGGGAAGGAGGAGGAGCAGGGAGAAGAAAGAGGGAAAGCGGCCCTCGTTCCGGCCACTCCATTGCCCGTTTCTCCATTGCAGTGCAGCACAGCACCCAGGATCTACTTTGATAGTGGGAGGTGTGTAATTTAACAACTGGTTCGCCCAAACCGGTGCAACTAGCCTGAATCCCACCACTGCTATTATGTCCTAAAGCTCCTGTCCTGTCCTTAGAATTTGAGTGGGGGAATGCAAACTCTTAATCGCATCAGCTCCAGCTTTCTGTGAGAACTGTGGCTGAAGATGTTTTGTTTATGAATAGATTGGCCCAGTCTTTCTGAATGGATACAAAATCTCCATTCCAGAAGACCAGTCTCTTCAAGTTTCTGCTTGAAGCTGTTTTCCTATGGCAGGAAGACTGGGGGCTGCTTTCTGCCTTCAAGAACATGTTTCTCCATTTCTCCTTTACGGGAAATGTAATATTCTACCTCTTTTAATATTCCCCCCAAATATTTCATTCTCTAGGAGTGGGGATGCTTCCCACAGCTTAATAAAACAAAGATCTGCTGATGAAATCTATCCTTCCTGTAAGTGGCAACAATCTAAATAAAATTTATTTAGCATCTCTCCCAGTTTCCTCACCTCTGAAAAAAATTGGAGCTTCTTCTAATAGATGTGTTGATTTATTTATTTATTTAATTTGGACAACCATTTAGATATGAGCCAGCCGTGTGCAGCAACTGCCAAAAAAACCAACACAGTTCTAGGCTGCATAAACAGAGGGATAGAATCAAGATCACGTGAAGTGTTAATACCACTTTATAATGCCTTGGTAAGGCCACACTTGGAATACTGCATTCAGTTTTGGTCGCCATGATGCAAAAAAGATGTTGAGACTGTAGAAAGAATGCAGAGAAGAGCAACAAATATGATTAGGGGACTGCAGGCTAAAACATATGAAGAACGGTTGCAGGAACTGGGTATGTCTAGTTTAATGAAAAGAAGGACTAGGGGAGACATGATAGCAGTCTTCCAATATCTCAAGGGCTGCCCCAAAGAAGAGGGAGTCAAGCTATTCTCCAAAGCACCTGAGGGTAGAACAAGAAGCAATTGAGGGAAACACATCAAGGAGAGAAGCAACTAAGGAGAAATTTCCTGACATTTAGAACAATTAATCAGTGGAAGAACTTCCCTGCAGAAGTTGTGAATGCTCCAACACTGGGAACTTTTAAGAAGATGTTGGATAACCATTTGCAATGGGTGGAAACTAATCAAGGAGAGAAGCAATTTAGAACTAAGGAGAAATTTCCTGACAGTTAGAACAATGAATCAGTGGAACAGCTTGTCACAAGAAGTTGTAAATGCTCCAACACTGGAAGTTTTTAAGAAGATGTTGGATAACCATTTGTCTGAAGTGGTGTAGGGTTTCCTGCCTAAGCAGGGGGTTGGACTAGAAGACCTCCAAGGTCCCTTCCAACTCTGTTATTCTATTCTATTCTATTCTATTCTATTCTATTCTATTCTATTCTATTCTATTCTATTCTATTCTATTCTATTCTATTCTATTCTATTCTATTCTATTCTATTCTATTCTAAATTTATTTGCCATCTATCTTGTCTCAAGGCGGCTGTTACATTGTCTTCCATCCTTGAGTTCCCTATCTTCTTTCCACACAGTTCTGGGACTATATTTGTTCTACAAGAAAAGTTAGGATGCCTCAGTAATTATAAAAAAACAGTTATGGTCCATATATCAACAGAAAACCCAAAGATCGAGAAGAATTGTGCATCTTGTAAAGGTATTTTTTTTTAAATGAAGAATAATGAGTCTTAGAGCTAATGTTATATATGATGGCAGTATTACATAGCCAGTGGAGTAGTAATAGAATTTGGCTGCAGATTTATTGATTATGTAAATCAAGGTTTGAACAACTAAAAAGACACCGAGAGGAACTTAAATTAAGTGTAAACCCAATCTTGAAATTGAGAATATAGGATTTTTTTTTTTTTTGCAGTGAGTATGATACCAAGAGGGATGCAATGGCTCAGTGGCTAAGACGCTGAGCTTGTCGATCAAAAGGTTGGCAGTTCAACCGTTCGAATCCTTAGTGCCGCATAACAGGGTGAGCTCTCGTGACTTGTCCCAGCTTCTGCCAACCTAGCAGTTCGAAAGCATGTAAAAAATGCAAGTAGAAAAATAGGCACCACCTTTGGTGGGAAGGTAACAGCGTTCCGTGTGCCTTTGGCGTTGAGTCATGCCGGCCACATGACCACGGACAGATCTTCGGACAGCGCTGGCTCTTCGGCTTTGAAACGGAGATGAGCACCGCCCCCTAGAGTCGGGAACGACTAGCACATATGTGCGAGGGGAACCTTTACCTTTAGCTATGATACCAAGACAGGGGGAAGAGTTAATTCCTTGAAATCTGTAAAAAATGTTGGTATATATATTGTGCTATTATTTATTAAAACTATATGACGATAAATCACAGCAGGACTATGTTTCTATGGTTGCTGTTTTTCTAATAGAAGCCGTCAGGTTCTGGCTTCCTCATCCCCAACATTTGACATTTTTCCTTAGAGGTACCCTAGAAGGGAGAGAAACACTTTTTAAAGTCTTACCCCAGTTGGTTGAAAAGTTGGCAGCACGTACAAACTTTTTAAACTTTTATTTTAAAGACTGTGGGAACTAAAGGAGATCCCACTTGGGAGATACAATACGGGATCTGAGAGTTGATTCCCCTAGAGAAATAGAGTGGGTTTCTTTTCTACAGCAAGGTTTATCAAATAAATGCTTATATTCTCTGCTTCTGAAAAGTAAATTTCCTTCCTTCCTTCTTTCCTTCCTTTCTTCTCTCCATCCTTTTCCTTCTTTTTTTCCTCTCTCTCTCCCTCCCTCCCTCTCATGCTTTCTTCCCTCCATCCTTTCCCTCCCTTTCTTCCTTCTTCTGTCCCTCCCTCTGTCCATCCCCCCTCCCCTCCTTCCCTCCTTCCTCCCTGCCTTCCTTTCTTCCCTCCAGCCTTTTCCTCCCTCCCTCCCACTCCTTCCTTCTACTTCTTTCTTCCCTCCCTCCCTCCTTCCTTGCTTTCTTCCCTCCAGCCTTTTCCTTCCTTCCTTCCTCTCTCCCTCCCTCCGAGCATCCCCCTCCCCTCCTCCCTCCCTCCCTCCCTTCCTTTCCTTCCTTCCTCGCTTCCTCCCTCCCTCCCTTCTTTCTTTCTTCCCTCCAGCCTTTTCCTTTCTTCCTTCCTCTCTCCCTCCCTCCATCCATCCCCCTCCCCTCCTCCCTCCCTTGCTTTCTTCCCCCCAGCCTTTTCCTCCCTTCCTCCCTCCCTTCCTTCCTTCCTTCCTTTTTTCCTTCCTTCCTCCCTCCCTCCCTTCTTTCTTTCTTCCCTCCAGCCTTTTCCTTTCTTCCTTCCTCTCCCTCCCTCTGTCCATCCCCCTCCCCTCCTCCCTCCCTCCCTTGCTTTCTTTTTTTTTTTTAATTTGCTTTATATGCCACCCTTCTCAGGAGACTCAGGGCGGCTTACAATGTGTTAAGCAACTGTAATTGCCCAGCCTTTTCCTTTCTTCCTTCCTCTCTCCCTCCCTCTGTCCATCCCCCTCCCCTCCTCCCTCCCTCCCTTGCTTTCTTCTCTCCAGCCTTTTCCTTCCTTCCTTCCTTCCTTCCTTCCTTCCTTCCTTCCTTCCTTCCTTCCTTCCTCCCTCCCTCCCTCCCTCCCTCCCTCCCTCCCTCCCTCCCTCCCATGATTTAACCATACCTGGCTCGATAATTTGCTACTTTCTCATTCAACATCTCATGCAGAATCAGAAGCAACGTTCATTCAGTAACCACTTAAAACACACCCTGAGAATCTTTCATTCTGCCCCAAATATCCAATTGTATATTTGGGGCAGAAAAATGATTAGGCAGTTTTACTGCCTAGTAAATGCCACATTTTTTTATCTCTCCCCCCTCTTCCTCCCCCCAAAAATCACTCCATATGCTGTGTCTAAAAAATAAAATAAATGCACATGCAAATAAGCCTTCCGTCATCGTGTTGGAAACTTTACAGACTTTGATTGACTCGCCCTGGGTCAAACTGAACATCTGGGGAAGAAACCCAACCTTGGATGTCATTTCGCATCCTTGAATACTCAAAACGGCTGAGCAGCTCGAAGTGGACGAGGTGAAATGAAAACATCAGGGGGTGGTAGAAGAAAGGCTGGCAAATTTTAGCATTCCCTCCAGGCAGGATTAGAGGATGTGGCTGAACATTTTGGCATATCCCCAAGTTCACAACTAGGCAGGAAGAGATAGACTGGGAAACATCGTCTAGCTAGGAGAGCCTTTGTTTTTTTTTTTTTTTCATTTGGTTGCTCAATCAGATCTCTACAAGGAGTGGCCAAAATTGTGGAAACCTTTTGGGAAAAATGTATTTTCTAAAACTAGCTAATAATACCACTTTTTTTGGGGGGGGGGGTAGTACCATAAAATTAAATATCAATGGAAAGATAATTCCCTTGGTGGTGCAGCAGACTAAAGTGCTGTTAAGTAGCATCAGCTGCCTGCAATTACTGCAAGTTCAAATCTCAGCAGGCTCAAGGTTGAGACTCAGACTTCCATCCTTTCGAGGTAGGTCAAATGAGGACCCAGATTGTGGGGGCAAAAAGCTGACTTTGTATAAAAAAGAACACCGCTTGGGGGGAGGGGCCAAAGCCCTACTAAGCAGGTATATACAAAAGTATGAAGGCTATTGCTTAAAGCATTGTAAGCCGCCCTGAGTCTCCGGAGAAGGGCGGCATATAAATCAAACCAATAAATAAATAAATAAATTTAATCAAGAATATAATGAATTTTATGGGTAAGGGGTTTTAATTTGGGAAAGCCATTAGGGATTTAATTCTGTTTTAAATGTATTTTAATGTTTATATTGTTTGTTTTTTAATCTTGGCTGTTCACCGCCCCGAGTCCTTTGGGAGAGGGGGCGGTATAAAAATTAAATAAATAAATAAATAAATAAATAAATAAATAAATAAATAAATAAATAAAATAATGCAATACCTTTTACGAAGGATTTGCTATTAGATTGGAAGTGACAGAATAAAGAAGAAAAGTGAAACACATAGAAAAAAAATGAGATAAACAAAAATGATCACCATAGAAAAAAACGAGATATACAAATTAATCCCCATGTCAGTTCATACATAGTTGGGTAACCTTTAGCATGAATGACGGCCTTACAACGTCTTCCCCTGGAGTGAACCAAGTCTTTTAGTTCTGCAGCTGTTATCATGTGAAACCAAGATGGAATGATTGTTTCTATTAACTGCGTTTTATTGCTGGGTCGCTTCTGACTAACCAGTTTCTTTAGTCGGCTCCGTAGATTTTCAATTGAGTTAAGATCTGGGCTATTCCCAGGCCATTCCAGCAGTGGAATATATGGTGATCTTGAAACTCCAGAAAAAAAAAAGGGGGGGGGAGTTATTAGCCATCAAATCTCAAAAATACATTTTTCCCAAAAGGTTTCCACAATTTTGGCCACTACTGTACATCCCTGCTCTTTGCACAACTTGAAGAGTGCTGCACAGTTAAGGGATTTACCTGTTGGATTGAATGAAGAATACAGAATAATAAGAGTTCAGAGGGACCTTGGAGATCTTCTAATCCAAGTGATGGTGTCAAACTGGATTTCTTCGAGGGCCGGATCAGCACTGCAGTTCTCCTCTGCGGATCAGTGGGAGGGGGGGAGATGGTGGGAGAAAGGACAGTACTTTGCCAGCCAAAATGGGATACAGGGGCCCTGCTCACAGCCCCCTGTGCCTCATTTTCGGCCTCCATGGCCTCCTGCAGCACTCTCCTGGCCGAAAACAGGCCCTGCGGAGTCCCCGTGATACAATAATAATAATCCTCTGTAGGATAATACAATCCTACAGAGGCATAGAATCAAAATCACGTGAAGTATTAATACCTTTTTACAAAACTTTCATAAGGCCACACCTGGAATGCTGCATCCAGTTTTGGTTAACACATTATAAGAAAGATGTTGAGAGTTTGAAAAAAAAAACATGCAAAGAAGAGCAACTGAGATGATTAAAGGCCTAGAGGCACAAGAACATATGAAGGACGGTTGCAGGAATTCAGTTTGGCCAGTCTGGAGAAAAGAAGGACAAGGGGGGGACATGATGGCAGTATTCCAGTATTTGAGGGGCTGCCACAAAGAAGAGGAGGTCAACTTATTTTCCAAAGTACCAGAAGGCAAGACAAAAAACAATGGATGGAAACTAATCAAGCAGAGAAGCAACCTGGAATTAAGGAGAAATTTCCTAACAGTGAGAACAATCAACCAGTGGAGCGACTTGCCTTCAGAAGTTGTGGGTGCTCCATCACTGGAGGCTTTTAAGAAGAGACCGGGCAACCATTTGTCCATGATAGTATAGGGCAGAGACGGCGAACCTTTTTGCCGTCGCGTGCCAAAAGCGGGGGGAGTGCGATGGAGTGGCGCTCGTGCGTGCCCACACCCATAATTCAATGCCCCTGCATGCCCCACCCCCCACGCATGCACACGTGACCCCTCTCTCACTCCCCTGCGCCCTGTTTTTGGCCTAGCACTCCTACCTGAAGCCTCTGGAGGGTGAAAACGGCCTCCCCCAGCCCCCAGAGACCCTCCAGAGGCCGGAAGGCCCGTTTCCTGACTTACGGTGGGCCCGGTAGGCCCATTTTTTGCCCTCCCCAGGCTCCAGGAGCTTTCCTGGAGCCTGGGGAGGGTGAAAACAGCCTCCCCACCCCCTGGAGGCCCTCCGGAGGCCGAAAACGCCATCCCAGTGCCTCCGTGCGACCCCTGTACTTACCTGGCATCCAAAACTGGCTGTGTGGAGACTCTGGGGAGGGGAGGGGGCAGTGTGGGCAGGGCCAGCTGAAAATCAGCTGGCCAGCGTGTGCTGGAACTGAGCTAGGGCAATGGCTCGCGTGCCCTCAGATATGGCTCGGCGTGCCACCTGTGGCACACATGCCATAGGTTCACCATCACGGGTATAGGGCTTCCTACCTGAGTAGGGGGTTGGACTAGGACATCCAAGGTCCCTTCCAACTCTGTTATTCTGTTTCTTCTTTTCTGGTTATCTGAGGACTCTCCAGTCCTAACAATGTCCTAACAGTGAGGATAATTAACTAGGAGAATGACTTGCCTTCAGAGGTTGTAGGTCCTTCATCACTGGAGACTTTTATGAAGAGCCTGGACAACCACTGGTCTGCAATGATATAGGGTCTCCTTACTGAGCAGGGGTTAAACTAGAAGACCTCCAAGGTGTTGTGGTCCACCAGCAACTCGCGGAGCTAGGCTTAAAAGAGCAACAAAAGCTCTTGGGCTCTTTGTAGGAAAGCAACGTTGCTAAATCTGTTTTCCAGTCGGCGTCTCTTGTTTCTGAACTTTATGGGGCTTTGCCAAGAAAGGCCTTTGGCAGGGTGCCAAAGAAGATAAAGGTATGTGATAAGCCCGAAGGACTTTTTCTGAAGGACTTGTTTTGGAATTAATTTAGACTCAGCTGGGGATGAAGTAATTCTCAGCTGTTATAATAAAATAGTTTTGTTTGAGACTAATTGTGTCCTGTAATGACTAAGTGAGCCTAGGTCACAACACCAGGTTCTTTCCAGCTCTATTCTGTATATATCTATGTAAGTTTCATTCAGTGGTGAGATTCAGCCGGTTTGGGCCAATTCAGGCAAACCGGTTGTTAAATTGCTGTCTGGCCCTGCTCCTCCCCTCCCCTTCCAGAAGTCCCTATGCGGCCCGTTTTGGCTCCCAGGTAAGTACAGGGAGGCCTACTAGGCCCAAAACGAGGCATGGGAGGTGTGGTGTGCCTCCTTCCACATGGCCCGTTTTTGCTCCCAGGAGGCTGCAGAGAGGCCTACTAGGCCCAAAATGGGGCACCCTCCTGGCCCATTTTTGCTCCCGGGGGTGCAAGATGTTGAGTGCTGTTTTGTTACACCTCCTGGTCATGCCCACCATGGCCATGCCCACCCATCCGGTCATTAGGGTAGAGAACCGGTTGTTAAATTATTTGAATCCCACCACTGGTTTCATTCATTATTTTTCAAGGGGGGGGCGGGAAAGGGTCCGACTTTCATTTTCTTGTCCAATTGTTCTCTTGAAGCTGGTAACGACAAAATGTGGATTATTTTACTAAAACAAACATTCATTCCACTCCACCCTCTCCAACTGCTTCCCTAGCAACTTCTGGTTCAGCTTGGGTTCTCCCCTGCTCTTTAAAACCTCTCATTGATTTTACATCTTCCTTTTTACGATATAAAATTGTCCCACCACTGATTTTACATCTGTCCTTATGTGGTTGCTTCTGCTGAGCTTGTCTAGACTCCCAACATGCCGCTCCAAATGGAGGCCTCTCCTGTGACTGCAGCTGCTGACGGATTAGCGACAGCCTGAAATGACAACTCCAAATTACTTACATCAAAAAACCCATCACTGTTGGAGGGAGGGGAGGAATTAAGAAGGGGGCAAAAGTGTCTCAAACTTTGCTTTTAAAGTAACTGAAAGCTAACAGTCAAGAAAGTTAGTTGGACAGATGATTGGCGCCTGATGTGATGGGTTGCAGTGAAGCCCAGAGCTGAATAGGAGACAAGAAGAGAGGATAGATATTCCCTATATAGCAGTAGCAACTTAGACTTATATACCACTTCATACTGCTTTACAGCCCTCTCTAAGCAGTTTGCAGAGTCAGCATATGGGCCCACATCAATCTGGGTCCTCATTTTACTGACCTCGGAAGGACGGAAGGCTGAGTCAACCTTGAGCCAGTCAGGATTGAACTCCTGGCAGTGGGCAGAGTTAGCCTGCAGTACATGGCAAGTAAGTAAATAAGTAAGTAAGTAAGTAAGTAAGTGGGGAGTGGGGGAGGAAGGAAGGAAGGAAGGAAGGAAGGAAGGAAGGAAGGAAGGAAGGAAGGAAGGAAGGAAGGAAGGAAGGAAGGAAGGAAGGAAAAGGATACAGGGAAGAAAGCAAGAGAGGGAGGAAGGGAGGAAGGAAGAAAACAACCAAGCTTAGGGAGCACGAAGGACCCCAGAATCATCCTCCTCCTCCTCCTCCTCCTCCTCCTCCTCCTCCTCCTCCTCCTCCTCCCCCCCTCAGGACCCCACTCCCTTTTACCACTGATGATGTCATTTAGTGGGGTCAGGAAACGTCTTCAAGAAAACAACCAAGCTTAGGGAGCACCAAGGAGCCCACCAAGTCTTGATTTTGTTTTGTTTTCCTACATGGAATTTGTTGTTGTTATTATTGTTTGTTTCCAAAAATGGTTGGTTTAACTGTGGTCGGTGAATTTCACTTGGAACCTGAACTCAAATCAAAATTGGGCGGCCTCCCCATTTCATCATTTAAGTGAACGATCTCCTCCACCGCTGGCCCTCCATCCTTCTTCGGATTCCGTTCCCAAGGCATCCTTCCACTCACTCTCCTCGGTTAATAAAACCTCGCCCTGCAACAAGCCAAGTTGATCAGCGGGGCCCATGGGGGAACGGCTCATGATGTCATCCTCATATTCCTGTGCGGTGACCCCGGCAATTCTCGATGCGGTCCCGCGTGCCGTTGTGTCAGAACAAGAGAAGCCTACAATCAACAACCGGCCGCCTGGAGGATTGGGAAATGTCACAAATGCTGAGTGGCCAGTTTTAACGGCCCTCTTTTTCTGCGCCTTGCTCTCCTCCCAGGCCTTCCCCTCCCCTTCAGCGCGGGGCAACGTGGCTCTACTTAGCTCCAATTTTGCCATCCTCAATTTCCATGCCTAATGAGCCCTGAGCTGAGTTAATAATGGATGTAATAAGTAATGACTCATGGGGGGGGGGGAGGAGGGGGGAGGAGGAATGGCCGGGGTGTCTCGGTGTGAGATGAAGAGAAAGGCTGGACTGGGGGTGCTATTTGTTCTGCGGTGTCACTTGCTACCAAACAGTGCCAGCCATCAATAAAAGGCGAGATGACAGATGAGTTCATTTAATGGAATTCCTCCGAGTGAGCCTCAGCTAGTTCTTGTTGGGAGGGTAGCGTTGTAACTTTCTCTCTTTCTCTTTCTTTCTGTGCTTCCTCTTTCTCTCTTTCTCTCTCTTTCTCTCTTTTTTCTTTCTTTCTCATTTTTCTTTCTCTCTCTCTCTGCTTTTTTCCTCTCTTTCTCTCTCTTTTTCTCTCTCTTTTTCTTTCTCTTTTTCTTTCCCGTTCCCTTTCTCTCTCTTTCACTCTCTCTCACATTTTCACATTCTCTCAGCTTTCTCTTTCTGTGCTTCCTCTTTCTCTCCTCTCTCTCTCTCTCTCTTTCTCTCTCTTTCTCTCTCTCCCTCTTTCTTTTTTCTTTCTCTTTTTTCTCTCTCCCTTTCTCCTCCCTCCCTCCCTCCATCTTTCTTTCTTTCTTTTTCTTTCTTTTTTCTTTCTTTCTCTGTATATCTTTCTCTCTCTTTCCTTCCCCTTTCTCTCTTCTTTCTCTTTCTTCGTGCTTCCTTTTTCTCTTCTCTCTCTCTCCCTCTCCCTCTCTCTTTCTCCTTTTGTCTCTTTTTCTCTCTCTCTGATTTCTTCCTCTCTCTTTCTCTTTCTCTCTCTCTCACACACACACTTTCTCTCTCTTGGCTTTCTCTCTTTGTGCTTCCTCTTCTTTCTTTCTTTCTTTCTTTCTTTCTTTCTTTCTTTCTTTCTTTCTTTCTCTCTCTCTCTCTCTCCCTTCCTCCTTTCTCCTCCCTTCCTCCCTTTTCTTTCTTTCTTTCTTTCTTTCTTTCTTTCTTTCTTTCTTTCTTTCTTTCTTTCTTTCTTTCTTTCTTTCTCTCTCTCTCTCTCTCTCTCCCTTCCTCCTTTCTCCTCCCTTCCTCTCTTTTCTTTCTTTTTTCTTTCTTTCTTTCTTTCTTTCTTTCTTTCTTTCTTTCTTTCTTTCTTTCTTTCTTTCTTTCTTTCTTTCTCTCTCTCTCTCCCTTCCTCCTTTCTCCTCACCCCCTCCCCTTTCTTTCTTTCTTTCTTTCTTTCTTTCTTTCTTTCTTTCTTTCTCCCTTTCTTTCTATCTTTCTTTGCCTTTCTCTCTCTCTCCTCTCTCTTTCAGTTTCTATTTCTCTCTCTACTTTCCCTTTCTTCTTCTCTCTTTCTCTTTCTCTTTGCCCCTTCTCTCTCCTCTCTCTTCCCACCCCCTTCTCTCTCAACAAACACACGAACCAGATGCCTACCCCTCCTCTAAAACTCAGTGTTGAATGATGAACATGATACCTCTTGATGGGAAAATCTCCTGCTGTGCATTGGACTCAAAACTTTCCGCAACCACCTGCTTCCTGCATCTCCTTATATGCCAGTTAGTGGCTGGTTGGTATTGCACTACGACTGGTCAAAAAATAGGAGAGGTTAAGCATTAGGGAAGAATTGGGGGCTTTATGTCCTAGTCTAATAGTCATGTGACTGACTTGATTTTACGAACATTTTTTAGTGATCATTAAGCAAATCATCAGGCACATTAAGCAAATCCCTCAGTCATTAAAGTAACCCATGTGCTATGGGCATGGTTTTACCAAACAACTGAAGTAAAAGCCAGTTTTTGGAAAATAGTCATAAAATGCAGTACCGTGACTACAAAACATTGCAAGCTCTCGTAAAGGTAAATGGGGTTGGACTAGAAAACCTCCAAGGTCCCTTCCAACTTTGTTATTCTGATCCAGATTTCCACTGCCCAGTCATGTCCAATTCTAGGAGGCGGTACTCATCTCAGTTTCTTAGCCAAGGGAGCCAGCGTTGTTGAAGACACTTCCATGGTCATATGGCCACCCTGATTATACTTACTATATTTATACTAACTGTAGGCACACAGAATGTTGTTACCTTCCCACCAAAGTGGTACCCATTTATCTACCTGCATTTTCATGCTTTCAAATTGCTAGGTTGGCAGGAGCTGGAGCAAGGAATGGGAGCTCACCCCATCGCGTGGTGCTCAGATCTTGAACCAGGGCTCTTCAGCTTTTATTTATTTATTTATTTATTTATTTATTTATTTATTTATTTATTTATTTATTTATTTATTTATTTATTTATTTATTTATTTATTTATTTATTTATTTATTTATTTATTAAATTTATATCCCACCCTTCTCCCCGAAGGGACTCAGGGTGGTGAACAGCCGAGAATTAAAATAACATGCAATATAAAAGTTAAGATAATTAAAAATAAATTAAATTAAACGGCCTCCCCAATTTTAAACCCCTAGCTATACAATTAAAAACTAACCGATAAAACCTATTCAGGCCAGGCTGGCTTGCTGAAATAAAAACGTCTTCAGGGCCTTACGGAAAGTGCGGAGATCCGGAATCAGCCGTATTCCGGGAGGTAGCTCGTTCCAGAGGGCGGGTGCCCCCACAGAGAAGGCCCTCCCCCTGGGGGCCGCCAGCTGACATTGCTTGACCGACGGCAACCTGAGGAGGCCCTCTCTGTGAGAGCGTATTGGCCGGTGGGAGGTTATTGGTAGCAGCAGGCGGTCTCGCAAATACCCTGGCCCTAAGCCATGGAGCGCTTTAAAGGTGAGAACCAACACCTTGAAGCACACCCGGAAGACCACTGGGAGCCAGTGCAGCTCGCACAGGAGAGGTGTTACGTGGGAGTGCCCTGTGGCTCCCATAATCACCCGCACGGCTGCATTCTGGACCAGTTGGAATATTGTTACCTTCCCACCAAAGTGGTACCCATTTATCTACCTGCATTTTTATGCTTTCAAATTGCTAGGTTGGCAGGAGCTGGAGCAAGGAACGGGAGCTCACCCCATCGCGTGGTGCTCGGATCTTGAACCAGGGCTCTTCAGCTTTCCAGCGACAAGCTCAGCGTCTTTAACCGCTAAGCCATAAAGTTGCCATAAAGGCCTAGAGACAAAAACATACGAGGAACGGTTGCAGGAACTGGTTACGGCCAGTCTAGAGGGAAAAAAGGACTAGGGGTGACATGATCGCAGTCTTCCAGTATTTGATGGGCTGCCACAAAGAAGAGGGGGGGTCAGTTTATTTTCCAAAGCACCAGAAGGCATGACAAGAAGCAACGGATGGAAACTAATCAAGCAGAGAAGCAACCTGGAATTAAGGAGAAACTTCTTAACAGTGGGAACAATTAACCAATGGAACAGCTTGCCTTCAGAACAGTGGTGGGTTCCTCCCGGTTCGGTCTGGTTCGGCCGAGCCGGTAGCGGTGACGATATGACATCACCGAACCGGTTCTCCCCCCCGCCCTCCCACCCCCCCACCCACGTTATTCTTACCTTTTATTTGGCCCCACCCCCAATCTATTGCTGCCTCCCGAGTCCCAGCTGATCAGCTAGAGGGAAAAAAAACTGTTTAAACTCTTGCCGCGGGGCTTCAAAGGGCCGCCCTACAGCTGATCAGTGTTAAAAGCAAACAAATGAGTTGGGTCGTAAGTGTGAGGACCTTCCAGAAATGACTCTGACCAGCTAGCCACGCCCAGCTAGTCACATGACCTCCAAGCCACACCCACAAAATAAGCCACGCCCACAGAACGGGTAGTAAAAAAATTTAGAACCCACCCCTGCTTCAGAAGTTGTGGGTGCTTCATCACTGGAGGCTTTTAAGAAGAGACTGGACAGTCACTTGTCTGGAATGGCATAGGACAGTGGTGGTGAACCTTTTACTCACCGAGTGCCGAACAGGTACATGGTTCACGCGCTTCGTGCACGTGTGTGCCATCCATGCTAACACGCGACTCCTCCCTATGCATTGCGCATGCAAACACACCATCTGTGCATGCGCACAACTTTTGCGTGTCCCTCACCGTACGCTGCACACACAACCACAACATCTGCGCATGCACGCAGCTTTTGCGTGCATGCCCCACTGTGCGCTCTGCATGCAATCGCACCCAACTATGCATAGGTCTGGTTTTCGCACGCACAATGCACGCATGTGAACTCTGTCTGCGCATGCATGCACTACGTGCCAGTACTGTCGTGCACTTGAACAGGAGAGCTCCGAAGACCAGCTGGGTCCCCTGAATTGAGCGCATGCACACCGGAGGCCCAAACACCAGCTCGGGTGCACGGGCATGCGCAGCTGCAGGTGAGTTTTGGCGTCAGCTCACGTGCCTGGGAAAATGGCTCTGTGTGCCACTTCTGGCACATGTACCATAGGTTTGCCATCACACCATAGGATCTCCTGCTTCGGCAGGGGGTTGGATTAGAAAACCTCCAAGCTCCCTTCCAGCTCTATTCTGATGGATTGACATTAGCAACTAGCCAGAGCGATATGATGTTCCCCACCCTCTTTTGTTTATGTTGATTATTATTATTATTATTATTATTATTATTATTATTATTATTATTATTATTATTATTATTATTTAATCTTTAGTGAGATTCACAGCCTTTGAGGCTGGTTAATAGCTCAGCAGCTCGAGTCCCAACCAAGGACCTAGGAACTGTTAAGGTATCGTCGGAGGATGTAAGCTGTTCCGAGTAAGGTGGTTTTTTGTAGAGTCAAAATGTTCAAGTCCGGCAAATTTAGAATTTCTAAATAGCAGGGTAGCCCTTTGGGTATTGCTCCGAGGGCTCCAATTACAATCGGGACAACACACGATTTCTTTTTCCACAGTCGCTCAACTTCAATTTGCAAAGTCCCGGTACTTTGTGATGATGATGATGATGATTTGTTCGATTTACATGCCGCCCTTCTCCGGAGACTCAGGGCGGCTTACAATGCGTTAAGTAATACCCTTCATACTTTTGTATATAACTGCTTAGTAGGGCTTTCGCCCCCCCCCAAGCGGTGTTCTTTTTTTATACAAAGTCAGCTTATTGCCCCCACAATCCGGGTCCTCATTTTACCTACCTCGGAAGGATGGAAGGCTGAATCAACCTTGAGCCTGGTGAGATTTGAACTCGCAGTAATTGCAGGCAGCTGGCAGCTAAGTGCTATTTAACAGCGCTTTAATCCGCTGCTCCACCAAGGCTCCTTTTGTGTGCCAAATCTCTCTAGCCCTCCCTTTGATGCGGTGAAATATTTGTCAACTGCCATCAGGAGAATAAAGATAAGGCAGTTAAAAGTAAATGCGCTGCTCCTCTTAATTTTTTTTTTTTTTATTGAGCTGAAGATTGGCAAGAAATATGTATTTAATCACAGGGTAAACAAGAGATCCCCCTTTGCCAGAAATGTTGCGTGCATCTTTCTTCCTTCTTCTTCTTCTTCTCTCACTGTTTGAATTAAAAATGAAGAGCTATAAAAAAATGGAGCACTTTTAATGCTTTATCAAAAAAAAAAGGGGTGGTGGTGGAGGGAGAGAATGAATGGCCCCAACGTTTCTTCCCTTTTATACTCTGCTTTATGTGTTACATTTGTCATTCTTGTTATTCCACTTTGTTAAAGTTCTGTTAAAGTTTGGGCCACAGTCATCAGCAAAAGAAATGGCAGTTCTTAAAGATGTTGGTTGTGTTTTAAGTAACCATGGCTTGAATTTGAATCGTTACTTTAAAAAGGCAGTAGTTTTCAAGAACCTGCCTGCCTGTCTGGATCTGGAACATAGAAAATAGAATAGAACATAGAATAATAGAGTTGGAGGTCTTCTGATCCAACCCCTTGCTCAAGGAGAAGATCCTATTCCAGTGGTGAAATCCAATTTTTTTTTTTTACTACCGGTTCTGTGGGCGTGGCTTGATCGGTGTGGTGTGGCTTGGTGGGCGTGGCTTGGTGGGCATGGCAGGGGAAGGATATTGCAAAATCCCCATTCCATCCCCACCCCTGGGGGAAGGATATTGCAAAATCTCCATTCCCACCCTGCCGGTATTTGCCGGTTTTTCGAAATTTCCGCTACCGGTTCTCTCAACTGCTCAAAATTTCCGCTACCGGTTCTCCAGAACCTGTCAGAACCTGCTGGATTTCACCCCTGCCCTATTCCATTTCAGATCAATGCTTGACCAGTCTTTTTATTTTTTGAAAGCCTCCAGTGAAGGAGCACCCACAACTTCTGAAAGCAAGCTGTTCTACTCGTGGATTACTCTCACCATTAGGAAATTTCTCCTTAATTCCAGGTTGCTTCTCTCCTTGATTAGTTTCCATTTTTTGTTTCTTCTCTTGCCTTCAGGTGCTTTGGAGAATAGGCTGACTATCAATGTTATCATGTCCGCCCAGTCCTTCTTTTCCTTAGACTAGACCATGGGTGTCCATCTCGTGCCATATTGTTGTCACATGATGTATCACAACTTTTCCCCTTCACTAAACTGGCAGTGGGGGTGGCCAGTGAATGACGCATCCAGCCCACGGGCCGCGAGTTTGATACCCCTGAAGTAGACATACCCAATTCCTGCTTTAGCCTCCAGCCCCCTAATCATCTTTGTTGCTCTTCTCTGCACTCTTTCCAAAGTCTCAACATCTTTTTTTATATTGTGGTGACCAGAACAGGATGCAGGATTCCAAGTGTGGCCTTACTAAGGCTTTGTAAAGTGGTACTAGAACCTACTGCTACTTAAATGAAGTCTCACAGGATCTTAGATTTCTTATTCTCCATGATCTTATATGGGATCTCCCATCTAGACTTAGGAGGGTCTATTCCAGGGGTCTCTCAACCTTGGCCCAACCTTTAAGACTTGTGGACTTCAACTCCCAGATGGCTGGGGAATAACGCAAAGCCATGGTGGCCTAGAGGTGGAGCTCTTGCCTCACAATCAGGAGGTTGTGAGTTTGATCCTAGGTAGAGGGAGGTGTAGGGTCTCCTGGTTGGGCAGGGGGTTGGACTCGATGACCTGTAAGGACCCTTCCAATTCTGTTAATCTGTTTCAAAGACCCCTGCTCTATTCCATAAACCTGTGGAAATGTTCCTGTACACAATGCCAGCTGCTTGGCTGTTTCATTCCCTGTATACTGTTCCTACCTGCATCTGCCACCATAATGTACACACATACACAAACACATACAGACAAATATCAAGGGCTTCTTATACCTGTTAAATATTTATATATACATCTTTATGTATACAAAGTTGCCTGATGTATTTTACTGAATAAAAATTAATGTCTGGGCCTATGGCTACCGTTTATTATTTTTAATGATGTGTGTGTGTATGTGTTTGAGTTTTTCCAACATTCTGAAACACGTACCTTTCGATGTTTAGATGTATGTTCTTTCTGTTGGATATAAAAATCTAATGCCATTGACTCTTCGGCTTCTCATAACTATTGACCACAAGGGATAAAAGAGTGTTGACAGTGAGTTAATGGTTTTTCTTTCTGGTTTTTTTTTTTTTTTAAATCTTGATTTTCATTTTATTTTTATTGTTGTATGCCACCCAGAGTCACAAATTACGAGAGCTGGCTTTTATATCTATGAGATCACAAAGCTGTATTTTCCTTTGTCTTTTCTTCTTAGGAAATTTGTACAGTGCAACACACTCTCATACTTTCCTTCTAGTCCGATGTAATTAGTTAGTTGCTGGGTTTTTTTTAGGATTGTAGTCAGAGGTGGAATTCAACCGGTTTGGACCGGTTTGCCTGAACCGGTAGCGGAAATCATGGGTGGGGCCTGCCCACCTGCCCCGGCTCTATGCCGTCCTATTTAGGGATGTTTTTGAGGCTGGGCGCATGCACGGAAGGCAAGCACATACATGAACCGGGTGCACACATGAAGCGAGCGTACATTCGCACGGCAAACCGGTAGCAACATAATGTGCAACCCACCACTCCCTGTAGTGTATTTGGCACAGATGCAGCTCCCCTGAGAAAGCCATAAAATAAAATATTTCTACTGTCCAGTTATGTCTGATTCTAGGGGACCATTCTCATTTCCATTTCTTAGTGGAAGGAGCCAGCGTTGTATGAAGACGTTTTCCATAGTCATGTGGCCAGCACGATTATATACCGAGGCACACAGAATGCTGTTATCTTTCCATCAAAGTGGTACCTATTTATCTACTCGCATTTACATGCTTTCAAACTGCTAGGCGGGTAGGAGCTGGAGCAAGGAACGGGCGCTCGCGTTTCAAACCTGATGTCAGCACTCCAAACTACATTCGTTCCAGTGCTGACATAAGGAGGAGGAGAGGGGGGGCAGCTGGCAAGAGGACGCTTGACTTTTCACCTACTTATTTTCCCTGAAGATAATATCCCCTAGGAGATGAGATGGGAGGGGGGGCATTCCTGGGAACTGAAGTAGTAGATATGGGGAGAGTGATTTGGAAGATGGCCAATGAGATGCAGAGAATTGGGGAACGGAAAGGGAAGGTCTGGGGTCAGGAAGTCAGTGTTGGCTACAATATAATCGGGGACAGATTGTCATGCTTAATAAATGAAAGATTTCATCAAAGACTGTTTGGAAATGCAATTTATTTTGAGACGATACTGAAACCTGACACCCAGGCGGTCAGCTTTCCAGAATCCCCTAAGAGAGAGAGAGACTGCAGTGCAACAACACAATGGCTACTGTTTCTAGACCTTCTCCGGAGTCAGTGGTGGGATTCAAATAATTTAACAACCGGTTCTCTGCCCTAATGACCGGCTGGGTGGGTGTGGCCATGGTGGGTGTGGCCATGGGGTATGACAGGCAGCACTTGGTCTCCTGCATCTACCCCCCCATGCCCAGTTTTGGGCCTAGTAGGCCTCTCTGCAGCCTCCTGGGAGCAAAAAAAATGCCATGGGGGAGGGCCCGCACTGCCGCACCCCATTTTGGGCCTAGTAGGGGTGCGTTTGGGCTCCTGGAAGGGGAGGGGAGGGGCCAACCAGCAAATTAACAACCAGTTCGCCTGAACCGGCCTGAACCAGACTCCCACCACTGTTCTTAGCCCATCTGGTGGTGACCTAGATCATCAGGAGAAAATCCAGAGGTATCTCTGGAAATATCCACTACTAAGAACTACTCCATCTGTGATTCAGCCCAGTCCTTCGACTTAGCATGGTGTGAATATAATAGTATAGATTGTACTGGACAGTGCAATAGCACAACAGCTACAGTATTTCTAGACCTGCTTCTGAGTCCATCCAATGGTGATATAGATCATCAAGAGAAAATCCAGAAGTTTCTCCGGAAATATCCATCAGTATGAACTGCTGTCAGGTGAGCTTCAGGGTTGACAACTTCTCAATATGGGATCCAGCCCAGTCCGTCTCTTTAGCATGGAGTAAATACAATATTATAGACTACTGGACCGTGCGACAGGACAGCATCTACTGTTTCTAGACCGGCTTCTGAGCCCATCTAGTGATGATCTAGATCATCAAGAGAAGATCCAGAAGTTTATCTGAAAATATCCACCAGTAAGAACTGATCAATCTGGGATTCAGCCCTGTTCGTCTCTTTAGCATGGAGTAAATACAATATTATAGATTACTGGACAATGCGATAGGACAACATCTACTGTTTCTAGAGCTGCTTCTGAGCCCATCTAGTGATGATCTAGATCATCAAGAAAAGATCAAGAGGTTTCTCTGGAAATATCCACTAGTAAGAACTGCTCAACCTGGGATTCAGCCCAGTTCTTCTACTTAGTATGGAGTATATTCAATATTACAGACTACTGGACAGTGCGATAGGACAGCATCTACTGGCTTTTGACCTGCTTCTGAACCCATTCAGTGATAATCTAGATCATCAAGAGAAGATCCAGAAGTTTATCTGAAAATATCCACCAGTAAGAACTGATCAATCTGGGATTCAGCCCTGTTCGTCTCTTTAGCATGGAGTAAATACAATATTATAGATTACTGGGCAATGCGATAGGACAACATCTACTGTTTCTAGACCTGCTTCTGAGCTCATCTAGTGGTGATCTAGACCAGGGGTGTCAAACTTGTGGCCTGTGGGCCAGATGCATCACGCGCTGGCTATGCCCACATCTGGTTTAGCGAAGGGAGGAAAAGTTGCAATACATCACATGACGACAACCAGATGACACGAGTTTGACATCCCTGATTTAGATGGTGAATTTTACTATAGGTTGCTCCGCCCTTGAACCAGGGGTGCTATTCAGCAGGTTCTGACAGGTTCTGGAGAATCGGTAGCGGAAATTTTGAGTAGAATTGGCAAATACCACCTTAGGCTGGCCCCAGAAATGGGGTGGGAATGGAGATTTTGCAATATCCTTCCCCTCAGAGTGGGGAGGGAATGGGGATTTTGTAGTATCCTTCCCCTGGAGTGGGGTGGGAATGGAGATTTTGCAGTATCCTTCCCCTGCCACGCCCACCAAGCCACGCCCACCAAGCCACGCCCACAGAACCAGTAGTAAAAAAAAATTGAATTCCACCACTGCCTTGGACCAAGCAATTATCAATGTCCTTTTGCTTGAAGAGGAAAACATACTTCAAAGATAATTTATAACAGCAAAGAGGATGTGATTAAAATTCCATAAAGCATAATCTGGACCGTTTCATTTGTCCATTTCTAAGTCAAAGACAGGGATGCGCTGTTTTGGATTCAGTTGAAGTTTTCTTCTGAGTGATCATTGTTAGTGATTGAATTAGGAGACTGTAGAGTGGGGGGCTTGGGGAAGGAGGGAAGGCTATTTCCTAAATTCCCATAGGGAAATAGATTTAGCTATAAAAAAGCATTGGGCCAGTGATTCACTCCCGTTGTTTAATTTCAGCCACTATTTTAAAACAGCATATTCTTATCTGGATGGCTATGGAAGAAGATTTTTAATTCAAGGGTCCGTAGGGCATAGGAAATAAATTGAGGGGGGAATCACTAAAATATTTATAATACTCAGACTTCTCTTTTAGGTTTTACCACACGGCTTCTAATCAGTTGAAGGGGAATCGGTCTGGCAAAGATGAAAATATTGGAAAATGGTTCCTAGGAATCATAAACAGCCTTGGTAGTACAGTGGTCTAAGGCATCCTGTTATTAAGCTGGTTATTAAGACCAGCTGCCTGCAATTACTGCAGGTTCGAATCTCGCCAAGGCTCAAGGTTGACTCAGCCTTCCATCCTTTCTAAGGTAGGTAAACTCTCCTCTTTTAAATCTTTTAATTCGTGATTTTATAAATTGGGTGTTTTAATTTGTGTTTCGGCCAAAATATTTAATAATTTTAAGGGATTTTTAATATTTGTATTATCTGTATTTTATCTTGGCTGTTCACCGCCCTGAGTCCTTCGGGAGTAGGGCGGTATAGAAATTTGATTAATAAATAAATAAATAAATAAAATTGAGGACCCAGTTTGTGGGGGCAATAAGCTGACTTTGTATAAATATACAAAAAGTATGAAGGCTATTGCTTATTGTAAGCCACCCTCAGTCTCCGGAGAAGGGCGGCATATAAATCAAATTAAAAAAAAAAAAACAGGAGGAGAACTATGTTTGAAAGTTTTCATGAAGCTTTGTCTCTGTCTCTGTCTCTGTCTCTGTCTCTCTCCCCTCCCCTCTTCCTCTTCCTCTTCCTTCCTCTTTCTCTTTCTCTCTCACCCTCTCTGGTATCCAGGCTACTCTTACAAAAAGCTTCTTCTCCAAAGATGGGTTTCACATAATTTTACCACCAGTTCACCGGGCACCAAAAATGCGAGCGTGCGTGGCTTGCATAAATTTATAAGTTTATTTTTGTCAAGCATATATAAGATAACAGGTACAAGTATAAACGTAATTTGGATACATGAAAAGAGTAAGTAAAAAAGGAATATTAGGACAGGGATGGTAGGCACGCTGGTGCACTTATGCATGCCCCTTACAGACCTCTTAGGAATGGGGTGAAGTCAACAGTAGACAGTTTAATGTTAAAGTTTTGGGGGTTGGGGGATGAGACCACAGAGTCAGGTAGTGCATTCCAGGCATTGACCACTCTGTTACTGAAGTCATATTTTCTGCAATCGAGTTTGGAGCAGTTTACCTTGAGTTTGTATCTATTATTTACTCGTGTATTGTTGTGGTTGAAGCTGAAGTAGTCATTGACAGGAAGGACATTGTGGCAGATAATTTTATGTACTATGTTTAGGTCAGACTGAAGTTGGCATAGTTCTAAGTTGTGTAAGCCCAAAATTTGGAGTCTGGTGGCATAAGGGATTCTATTGCGGTTAGAGGAATGGAGGACTCTTCTCGTAAAATATCTCTGGACTCTCTCTATTGTATTTATGTCCGATATGCAGTGTGGGTTCCAGACAGATGAGCTGTATTCAAGAACTGGTCTAGCAAATGTTTTGTATGCTCTAGTTAGTAGTACAACATTACCAGAGAAGAAGCTACGCAAGATTAGGTCAACAACTCTTAATGCCTTTTTGGCAATGTTGTTACAGTGGGCTTGGGCACTTAGATCATTAGAAATGAGTACTCCAAGGTCCTTGACAGAGTGAGGGTCATCTACAAGATCATGTCCATCTAATTTGTATTTTATGTTTTGATTTTTTTTTGCCAATGTGCAAGACAGAGCAGTTGTTGGTTGAGATTTGAAGTTGCCACTTGTTAGATCAATCTGACACATAGTCAAGGTCTTTTTGAAGGGTAGTTGCATTGTCGGTGGTGTTGAATAGTTTAACATCATCAGCGAAGAGGATGCAGTTGCTTATAATATGATCGCAAAGGTCATTTATGTAAAGTATGAAGAGGGTTGGACCTAAGACATGCATGCACACGGCTTAGAAAACATGGCTAAATAGGATGGCATATCTCAGGGCTGGGTAGGTGGGCCCACCTACAGGTCACCACTGTTCTGTCCCCGTCTCACACATGCACACAAACAGACAGCCGGGGGTTAAATAAAGTGGCAGACAACCAATTATTCCGATAAGAAGCTTGGCAGCAACCCAGTAGCTGCTTGCCAAGAACTTTACTCATAACCAAAATACACACAGTCAAGAATTGTCCAGTTCGTAAAATAAATCCCAGGCCAATAATGTTGTTTCCAAAGATGCAATGTGACTCGATAGTAGTTAGTTTTGTCCGTCACAGAGTCTGAATGGCCACCTCACCCCCTTTTATACCCTGTGGGGTGTGGTCCAGTGACTCAGCTTAATCTCTGGCATGCCTTTTCTTCTGTTGCGCGCGCTTATCTCTGCGACGCTGCCGAGGATCCAGACAAGACTCATTTCCCTCATCACTGTCCACCTGTGGCTCCGTGGACGTGCTTGGCCCCGGCCCTATCTCTTGCCCTTCAGCGGACACCGAAGGCATTGCCAGAGAGGAGGGTCCTGGAGAGGGAGGCCTTGCCAACTCCTCTCCTTCACTCTCAGAGTCCTCTCCTGCCAATGACACAGGCTCAGGTAACAGAGCCACAACAGCCACTACTGGCTGAATACCACAACTGTTCCTCTCTCAGCCGTAGAAAGAAAAACACAAGGATAAAACCTTTCCATTTAAGAGCCAGTTTGGGGTAGCAATTTAAAGCACCTGACGAGAAACCAGCAGACTGTGGGTTCTAGTTCCGGCTTAGAGGGGAAGTCATCTGGGTGACTTCTGGACCAGTCCTTCTCACTCAACCAAGAAAAAGAAAGGAAGAACAAATGGCCTACAGAAAGTGTTGGACAGAAAACTGGATGGCTTGTCCAGCTAGTCACTAAGTATGCCTGCCAACCCACAAACATGCACATGGGGGCAGGGGGAAGAGCCAAAGAGAAAGAGGGAAAGAGGGAGGGAGGAGAAGGAATGAAGGAAGGAAGAAGATGGTGGATGAAGAAGGAGGAGGGAGGCAGGGAGAGAAGGAGGAAGGAAGGAAGGAAATAAGGAAGGAAGGAAATAAGGAAGGAAGGAAGGAAATAAGGAATGAGGGTTGGAGGAAGAAGGAGGGACAGAGAGAATGGAAAAGGAAGGAGGGAGGGGAGGGGAGGGAGGGAGGAAAGAGAAGGAAGGAAGGAAGGAAAAAGAGGGAGGATGAAGAGGAAGGAGGGAGGCACAGAGAGAAGGAGGGAGGGAGGGAGGGGGAAGGAAGAGGATAAGGGAATAAGGAAGGAAATAAGGAAGGAGGGTTGGAGGAAGAAGGAAGGACAGAGAGAATGGAAAAGAGGAAGGAGGGAGGGAGGGAGAAAGAAGGAAGAGAGAAAGAGGAGGGAGGATGAAGAGAGAGGAGGGAGGCAGAGAGAGAAGGAGGAAGGGAGGGAGGAAGGAAGGAAATAAGGAAATAAGGAAGGAGGGTTGGAGGAAGAAGGAGGGACAGAGAGAATGGAAAAGAGGAAGGAGGGAGGGAGGGAGAAAGATGGAAGAGAGAAAGAGGAGGGAGGATGAAGAGAGAGGAGGGAGGCAGAGAGAGAAGGAGGAAGGGAGGGAGGGAGGGAGGAAGGAAATAAGGAAATAAGGAAGGAGGTTTGGAGGAAGAAGGAGGGACAGAGAGAATGGAAAAGAGGAAGGAGGGAGGGAGGGAGAAAGAAGGAAGAGAGAAAGAGGAGGGAGGATGAAGAGAGAGGAGGGAGGCAGAGAGAGAAGGAGGAAGGGAGGGAGGGAGGAAGGAAATAAGGAAATAAGGAAGGAGGTTTGGAGGAAGAAGGAGGGACAGAGAGAATAGAAAAGGAAGGAGGGAGGGAGGGAGGGAGGGAGGGAGGAAGAAAGAAAGAAAGAAAGAAAGAAAGAAAGAAAGATACACAAAGGAAGCACCCTCCAATGTTCACCAATATGAAAATTCATACGCTACGTTGATGAATCTCAGTCCCGCAGGAGCACAGCCAGGAGGCCGCTTTGTCTGCGTGCCCATTTAAACTCAAGAGCAGAGCGAAATCTCCGTTTTCCAGAGCCATCAACTCTCAGAGCTTTGTGGGAGAGAGATCAGTTCCTTCTGTTTGGTTTCATAAACTCCGTCCTGTTCTGCATCGCCCTTTAATATCCTGTCGTTTGTGCCCCTTCAGCTCCCCAGTTGAAGGCAACCTTCCCTCCAGCGGAAGGTCTGGCCGTGACAAATAGCTACTGAGTCATTATTATTCCTTTTCCAAAAGGCTGAGCTACCGAAATCCGGGCCTGTCATTTCCCACGCTCCAGAGATTTATGTCGTACTTTTCTTCCTGCCGGTTGGAGGTTTTCTTTTCAGTGGGAGATTGTACTTTAGCCCCGCCTTGCTTTGGATGATGTGATCAAGATAATTTCTTTATGAAGCTTTGGAGTCTTGACAAAGTGTTGGCAAAGCCTGCGCCATTTTCATTCTCTTTGTGTGTGTGTGTGTGTGAATGCCTGGAGCAGGTGAAAAGGAGGGTAGGAGAGAAGCAGGCAAAGAAAGCATTGTGGGGTTTTTTTGACCTAGGTGGTCTGGGAAAAGAAGGCCAGAGGTTACCTAAATGCAACCAAGCAGATGGTGCTGTGTTACCAATGGAGCTCATAACTTGATTTTTCATTTTCTTGCTTTTTTTTTAAAAAAAATGAAAGGTCTAGGACAGTGATGGCTAACCTTTTTGCCATTGCGTGCCAGGAGAGGGGGGGCAGGGGAGGGTCACGCGCGCACATGCCCACGCGCATGCATGCGCAACCCCCCCTCCCCCCCGCTCCTGGCACATGATGGCCTGGTAGGCCCGTTTTTCTTTCTTACCTGGTTCCAGATCCTCTCTGTGTATCTGGGAAGGGCGAAAACAGCCTTTCCCACTCCCTTGGAGGCCCTACAGAGGCTGAAAGGGCCCATTTCCCAACTCTCGGTGGGACAGGAAGTGACATTTTTTGCTGTCCCCAGCCTCCAGAATCTCTCTAGGAGTCTCTAGGAGCCTCTCTAGGAGTCTCTAGGAGCCCCTCTAGGAGTCTCTGGAGGCTGGGGACAGGAAAAAAAGTCACTTCCTGTACCACCGGGAGTCGGGAAATGGGCCCTTTCAGCCTCCATAGGGCCTCCGAGGGAGTGGGAAAGGCTGTTTTCGCCCTTCCCAGATGCATAGAGAGGATCTGGAGCCAGGTAAGAAAGAAAAATGGGCCTTCTCCACCCCGCCCTCCAGGCCCTCCAGAAGCAGGCCCTCCCTACTTCTGGTGGGTCCAGAAGGCCCGAAAATCTGCGCATGCACCCCAGAGCTGAGCTGGCGTGCCCACTAATATGACTCTGCGTGCCACCTGTGGCACACGTGCCATAGGTTCGCCATCACGGGTCTAGGACCTATGGCACGCATGCCCAAGGTGGCACACAGCAACCTCTCTGATGGCATGCAAGCCATCGCCCCAGTTCAGCTCCGCTGAGCATGCGTGCATGGCTCCCGCCAACCTGCTGACCAGCTTCGGGTCTCTGTCACGCTTGCACCGGGGGCTTAGGGGGGCACACACACATGTGGGGCATGTGCGGAGGTGTGCATGCATGCATGGTGTGTGTGGGGGTGCATGCATGCATGCATGTGCATGGGGTGGGGTGCATGCAGGGGGTTGGGCGCATGAGCAGGGGCCATGCACACATTGCATTTTGGGGATTGGGGCACAATTGCATGCTTTGGGCCCTCGGTCCAGAAAAGGTTAGTGGTCACTGGTCTGTGAAAAAAATAAATGTGCACAAAGCAGTGGTGGGTTTCAAAAATTTTTACTACTGGTTCTGTGGGTGTGGCTTGGTGGGCGTGGCATGGCTTGGTGGGTGTGGCTTGGTGGGCATGGCATGGCTTGGTGGGTGCAGCTTGGTGGGCGTGTCAGGGGAAGGTTACAGGCAAAATCCCCATTTCCTCCCAATCAGCTGGGACTTGGGAGGCAGAGAATAGATGGGAGGTGGGGCCAGCCAGAATTTTTACTACCGGTTCTCTGAACTACTCAAAATTTCCGCTACCCGTTCTCCAGAACTGGTCAAAACCTGCTGAATCCCACTTCTGACACAAAGATGTAATTTTGTAAAGAGATAACACATGCTGCATTTCTTCCAATGAGGGATGCAATTCATACAGGGATTCTCAGAGAACTGTCTGACCATAGAATCATAAAATCAATCCTAGAATCAATCCTAGAATCGTAACAGAATAACAGCATTGGGAGGGACCTTGGTGGTCATCTATCCAGCCCCCTACTCAGGCAGGAAACCCTATACCACTCCAGAGAAATGGTTGTCCAACCTCTTCTTAAAAACCTCCAAGGATGGAGCATTCACAACTTCTGAAGACAAACTGTTCCACTGATTAGTTGTTCTCACTGTCAGGAAAATTCTCCTTAGTTCTAGGTAGCTTCTCTCCTTGATTAGTTTCCATCCATTGCCTCTTGTTTTCCCTTCAGGTGCTTTGACCCTCTCTTCTTTGTGGTAGCCTTTTATATATTGGAACACTGCTATCGTATCTCTCCCAGTCCTTCTTTTCATTAAACTAGACATATCCTGCAACCGTTCTTCAAAGATTTTAGCCTTCAGTTCCCTAATCGTCTTAGTAGTTCTCTGTACTCTCTTAGAATCTCAACCAGGGGTGGGTTCTAATTTTTTTTACTACCGGTTCTGTGGGCGTGGCTTATTTTGTGGGTGTGGCTTGGAGGTCATGTGACTAGGTGGGCGTGGCTAGCTGGTCAGAGTCATTTCTGGAAGGTCCTCGCGCTTACGACCAGTCCTCGCACTTACGACCCGACTCATTTGTTTGCTTTTAACTCTGATCAGCTGTAGGGCGGCCCTTTGAAGCCCCGCGGCAAGAGTTTAAACAGTTTTTTTTCCCTCTAGTCATCAGCTGGGACTCAGGAGGCAGCAATAGATTGGGGGTGGGACCAAATAAAAGGTAAGAATAACATGGGTGGGCGGAGGGGAGAGAGGGTGGGGGGGAGAACCAGTTCAGTGACATCATATCGTCACCGCTACTGGCTCGGCCGAACCGGACCGAACCGGACTGAACCGGGAGGAACCACCCACTAGACTCAACATCATTTTTATAATAGAATAGAATAGAGCTGGAAGGGACTTTGGTAGTTTTCTAGTCCAGTTCCCTGTTCAAGCAGGAGAATCTATACCATTTCGGATAAGCTGTTGTCTTCTTAAAAACCTCCAGGAGCACCTACAATTTCTAAAGGCTATTCCACTACTTAATTGTCCTCACTGTTAGGAAGTTTCTCCTTAATTCCAGATTGTTTCTCTCTCTCTCTTTTTTTTTTTTTAATTTGATTTATATGCCGCCCTTCTCCGAAGACTCAGGGCGGCTTACAATGTGCTCAGCAATAGCCTTCATCCTTTTGTATATTTATACAAAGTCAGCTTATTGCCCCCACAACTGGGTCCTCAATTTACCTACCTTAGAAAGGATGGAAGGCTGAGTCAACCTTGAGCTTTGGCGAGATTCGAACCCTGCAGTAATTGCAAGCAGCTGGTCTTAATAACCAGCTTAATAACAGGGTGCCTTAAACCCCTGTACTACCAAGGCTCTTTGATTAGTTTCCAACCATTGTTTCTTATCTTACCTTCTGGTGCTTTGGAGAATAATTTCACCCCCTCTTCTTTATGGCAGCTCCGTAAATATTTGAATATTGCTATCACGTTACCACTAATTCTTCTTTTCTTTACGCTAGCCAAAGCCAAATCCTGCAACCGTTCTTCATATTCCGGATCACCCCAACGATGCCCTTGAAGTGATGTCCCGGTGCCTGGAGGCCGTACGGATCTGGATGGGGAGGAACAGGCTCAGGCTCAACCCATCCAAGACCGAGTGGCTGTGGTTTCCGACGTCCCGATATAGTCAGTTGATGCCATCACTGACTATTGGGGGCGAATCATTGGCCCCCACGGAGAGGGCTCGCAACTTGGGCGTCCTCCTGGATTCATGGCTGTCTTTAGAAGAGCACTTGACGGCCGTGACCGGGAGGATTTTTCATCAGGTTCACCTGATTTGCCAGTTGCCTCCCTTTCTGGATCGGGACTCGTTACGCACGGTCACTCATGCCCTCGTCACCTCCCGCCTGGACTATTGTAATGCTCTCTACATGGGGCTCCCCTTGAGGAGCACCCGGAGGCTCCAACTGGCGCAGAGTGCGGCCGCGCGGGTGGTAATGGGAGCGACATGGCGCTCCCATGTGACACCTCTCCTGCGCGAGCTGCACTGGCTCCCGGTGGTCTTCCGGGTGCGCTTCAAGGTTTTGGTTACCACCTTTAAAGCGCTCCATGGCTTAGGACCTGGTTATCTACGGGACCGCCTACTACCACCAATAGCCTCCCACCGGCCAGTACACTCTCATAGAGAGGGACTCCTCCGGGTGCCGTCAGCCAAACAATGTCGGCTGGCGACCCCTAGGGGGAGAGCCTTCTCTGTGGGGGCACCTACCATCTGGAATGAGCTCCCCCCAGAGATACGGAGGATCCCGGATCTGCGCACCTTCCGCCGCGCTGTAAAGACCTTTTTATTCCATCAGGTGGGCTTGGCCTAATCTCTTCCCTTTTTAAACATGTAAATTTTAATCTGTTTTTAAATTATTGGGGTGTTTTAATTTGTCTGGGCCAAAATGATTTAATTTGATTTTATCTGTTTTTTTAAATTTTTTGTATCTATGTTATTTTATTGTTTGGCTGTTCACCGCCCTGAGTCCTTCGGGAGTAGGGCGGTATACAAATCAAATAAAACATAAAACAAACAAACATGTGGTTTAGTCTCCAGCCCGTTGATCGTCTTATTGTGGTGACCAAAACTAGATGCAATATTCCAAGTGTGGTAGAATCCAATGGTGGGATTCAAATAATTTAACAACCGGTTCTCTGCCCTAATGATTTCTTCCAACAACCAGTTTGCCAAACTGCTCAGAAAGTTAACAACCGGTTCTCCTGAAGTTGTATGAACTGGCTGAATCCCACCACTGGTAGAATCTCATAAAATCCTAGCAAAGGGCCTGAGGGCAGGACAAGAAGCAATTGGTGGAAATTCATCAAGGAGAGAACCAACCTAGAACTGAGGAGAAATTTCCTGAAAGTGAGAACAATAGAATCTCATAGAATCATAGAATCTCATAAAATCATAGAATCTCATACAATCAAACTACAGAAAGGGACTTTAGATGTCTTCTAGACCAACCAGTAGTGGTTTTCACTTACCTTTGCTACCAGTTTGGAACTGGGAGTACGCGCTTTGCTCACACCCGGCACTTCTGCGCATGTGCAGAGTGTCCGTGATGATGTCTGGGCAGGTGGGCGGAGCTTCCCGCCGCTACCGGATCACCTGAATCCCATCACTGAGACCAACCCATTGTCCAAGGCAGGAGTCCTTATAACATCCCAGTCAAATGATTGTCCAATCTTCTCTTGAATACCTCCAGCAATGGAGCAGCCAAAACTCTGGGAGGCAAACGATTCTATTGATGGGTGAATATTAAAGAAAAATAGCAAAACAAAACCATCCATTTTAGTTGGGGGTGGTGGAAGGGAAGGAATATTCAATGAGCAAAAGCAGATGTTGGCATAGCATTAATCCAAAACCAGCCCCCACAGCAATTTTAGAACATTAACAAATACCTCCAAAATAAAAGAAGGAAAAAGAAATAATAAGTTTCTTGCAATTATGAGAGATCCATCAGAGGAGAAACATTAACACCTGCGAAATATTACGTAATTAACCCAAATGCATAGACTGGAATGTGCGATTTTTCACAACTGTAGTTTCTTTGCATCTTCATTAAAACCAGAGGAGAAAAAAAGTGATGCCATGCATTTTAATCTGTGGGTAGATTTTATTTTTTATCTTTTTTTTTTTTTTGCTGCAATCCACAAAATGATTTTTTCCTCCACTTTTCTAAATGTTGTGATGCAGTACCTAATCAATGGCAAATATCCCTCCCGATATGCATATTGATGAATAAGTCATACTCTAATATATCATACCAAGGGAAATTTGCTAGCCAAATGTGAAAAACTCGGATAAAATATGTGCGCGTGAAAGGAAATTACATTCACGGGGTCTTTAAAAATGATAGATTTCTCTGTCTGGGTTTCAATGCAAGAACATAATTAGAACTCATTGGGGCCCAAGGCAGACATTTTTTCTGGATGTTCACAATTAAAGAGGACCTGAAGATGTTGAGAAGAAAAATCACATTCCTAAAAGTCTGTAGAGATTCTCAGTCCTCCAGGTCATGGTTGTCCCAAAGGTGCTTTTTCAGAAGGCAACTGGACTTTCTTGTTTTTTCTTTTGAAGACATTTCGCTTCTCATCCAAGAAGCTTCTTCAGCTCTGACTGTGTGGTGGGGAATGGAAGGATTTTATATTCCTTGCAGACAGCTGGTTACTTTCATCCTTTTAGAGGGTCATTGAAGCTCTTGGAAGTTTATCTGTGTCCTCAAAGTCATCTGAGTATTGCTCTTGGTTCTTGGTAGTCTGCAATTTTTCCTCTGGAAATTGATTCCTACTCCCACACTATTCAAAGGGTGTTCATCCCAAATTGTATAGGTAAAAGGCTGTAGAGATTCTTCTTTGCTTTCTTCAAAAGAAAAGAAGAAGAAGAAGAAGAAGAAGAAGAAGAAGAAGAAGAAGAAGAAGAAGAAGAAGAAGAAGAAGAAGAAGAAGAAGAAGAAGAAGAGGAAGAGGAAGAGGAAGAGGAAGAGGAAGAGGAAGAGGAAGAAGAAGAAGAAGAAGAAGAAGAAGAAGAAGAAGAAGAAGAAGAAGAAGAAGAAGAAGAAGAAGAAGAAGAAGAAGAAGAAGAAGAAGAAGAAGAAGAAGAAGAAGAAGAAGAAAGTCTAGTTGTCTTCTGAAAAAGCACCTTTGGGATGATCACATTCCTACTTCTTCATATATCTGTCATAGAAGCAGCAAAGGGGCTTGTGGACAAGACAAGAAGCAATGGATGGAAGCTCATCAAGGAGAGAACTAACCTAGAACCAAGGAGAAATTGAAGAAGAAAAACGTGTCCTAGGATAATATTGCAAGATCCAATCTGGGTCAGTCTCTGGGACCAGAACTTTAATCTTCTGAACTTTCGGACTCGTGCCCATCTTCAGAGACATTTCCTAATGGTGAGAGCAATCAACCAATGGCAGAAGTTGCCTCCAGAAGTTGTGGGTGCTCCAACAAAGGAGATATTTAAGAAAAGAGTGGACAACCATTTGTCTGAAATGGTATAAGGTCTCCTGCTTGAACAGTGGGGTGGACTAGAAGACCTCCAAGATCCCTTCCAACTCTGTTATTCCATGTTCTAAGGAGAAGAGGATGAAGAACGGGATGAGAAAAAGGAAAGAAAGAAACTCTGACTAATATGGAAGATACAATCACTTGCCTTTAGTGGGGATGCTAATGTATGGATTTTGCAAATTCAATAGATATTCAATCTATAGATTGTATTCATGAAATATGTCTGGATTTCAGGTCTATAATATTTCCACTGTTTTTTTCTTCCTTTATCTTTGAAAAACTCTGAAATAGTGCACTGGTGACATTTCCTTCCCCTTTTTTATTTTCTATTCCCCCTCCCCTAAATGGGCCCCTGCATCTAAAGACACTCATCATATTAATCTATCATTGTTGGTGAAATGCCGCATTGATTTTATCCCTTTTGCAATAAATGGTTACATCGCCCCCCCAAAAAAAAGAAAGCGAAAAGGGACGGACGGGAAAAAGAAATTACGATCTGACACTTCAAAATCCGTTTGCCTTCCTCCACTAGAGGAAAAATAAATAAAAGGACAATTTTCTTGAAGGACAGGGAGAGAGAAAGGGGGTGGGGAATAAAGAAAGAACCGTTTTGGAAAACAAAGCTTTATCTTCTTTCTGGCAACCCTGACAACAGTTCAGAGATGTCAAAAATTATAACTTTTGTGTGTGTTTTCTTTTCGCCTGCATCTGACGTGGTATGCATTAGAGAGATGGACGATTCCTTATTTTCTAAGGAAAGAAAATTCAGGCACATGTCATCCCCCCACCCACCAACAGTGGCCCTTCCAGGTTTTCCTTCTGAATTTTTTTTAACAGATTAACAGAGTTGGAAGGGACCTTATAAGTCATCTAGTCCAACCCCCGCTCACCCAGGAGATCCTATACTACTTCTGACAAATGGCAGTCCAATCTTTTCTTGAAAGACTCAAGTGATGAAGCTTCCACAACTTCCGAAGGCAGCTTCTGTTCCATGGGTTGATTGTTCTCACTGTCAGGAAATTCCTCCTCATTTCTAGCTTGAATCTCTTGTTGGTCAGTTTCCATCCATTACTCCTTGTCTGGCCTTCAGGTGCTTTGGACAAAAGCTTGATACCCTCCTCTCTGTGGCAGCCCCTCAAGTATTGGAAGATGGCTATCATGTCTCCCCTGGTCCTTCTCTTCACTAGAAACTTTCACTGAAACTTTCTTTCAAAAGAGAAGAATGTTTGGGTGAAATGGTGGGCATGCTGTATTTTTATTTTTTTTTGCTCCAGTGTGTTGCTGTTGTGACCAAGGCCCAAGTAGTCATTACCAGACACAATCAGTCCTAAACAAACATATTTTATTAGAAGAACTGAGAATTACTTCATCCTCAGCTTAGTCCAAATTAATTCCAAAACAAATCCTTCATAAACAGTCCTTCGGCCTTATCACTAACCTTTGTCTTCTTTGGCACCCTGCCAAAGGCTCTTCTTGGCAAAACCCCACAAAGTTCAGAAGCAAGAGACACCGACAAGAAACAAATGTAGCAACGTTGCTTTCCTACAAAGATCCCAAGAGCCGTTGCTCCACTTTTAAGACTTCTGGGAGGGGCCAATCATCTCCTGGCCTTACTCCCGAGTCGTCCTTTTTGCTTTAGCTGCTATTGCCTTCTGGCAGCTCTTCACATGCGTGCACTAGGAACAGGCTCCTCCTGTTCCTCTGCCTCTCTGCTGTCCGCCTCTGGAGGCTCCGGAGTCCACGCATCGTTCCCAGATGGCCCTGGCCCCCTCTCTGCCTCCGACGCAGAGCCCTCTTCCGGGCCTTCCCCAGACTCCAGGACTGGCCCATTTTCCTTCCCAGCCTCCTCACTGTCCGACTCTGCTGCTAGCTCCGCAGGCTGCTGGCGGACCACAACACTTGCATTCACGCAACCTGTGGTTCCTGGGGTTGTTGAAATAGAACATGTTGGTTTTATGCCGTACACTGAGTCATACACTGAATGAGCAAATGGGCTTTGTTCACACAATAGTGTAAGCCATGATGGAAACTGGCAGTATAATTACACCGCCATAGGATGTATGACTAGCAAGAAGTCTTCTATGACACTTAGACCAAGACCTTAATGCTCAATTTTTTTAAACCTTTATCCACAGATGTACTGTTTCAGCTATGCTGTTACTGACATGAGGTCATAATGACCACTCTAGCTGCTGGCCGTAGTCCAGGTAATTGCACTACAATATTGTGACTATCGGTTCTGGATCTATTGCTTCCAAAAGGTGCAGAAGACCATTTGAATTTGTTCTTGCCATAGAAATTATTGCATGACGTAGATTGTACTTGGTCATCAATTTCATCGGGAGCTTCATCTTCATTGATTTCAGAATTGGCGGCGGATGTGGGCTCCTCATTGTCCATTACAAAATGTTCACTTGCAATCTGATTCCACTTCACTCAGATCGCTCTCCGGTTCTTCATACCATGTTAGAAAGTTTCTTCGACATTTGGGTCACCAAATCGCATTCTTTTTGGTGGAAAATGACCACAATTCAAATTCAAACGCCGCCACAGAAAACACCAAGTAACTGATGCAAGCGTGATGCTGAATAGACTCTTATTGGCGGGAAAACAAAAGCTATTCGCAACCAGAACGGTCCATTTCTAAAAATAGGGGTGTTCCAAACATTTTTGAAAATTGTTGCAGTCACTATGACCACAGGTCAGTGGTTATGGGTTAATCTCATATTTATTATTTTTATCTATAATGTCAGGTGGAAAACATACCTAATACTTCCTCCTCCTTCTATTTTCCCTACAACACAACCCTGTGAGGTGGGTTGGGCTGTGAGAGAAGACTGGACCAAGGTCATTCAGCCAGTTTTTATGCCTAAAGTGGGACTAGAACTCACTGTCTCCTGGTGATTCACCCAAAGTCATCCAGCTGGCTTTCATGCCTAAGGTGGGACTAGAACTCACTGTTTCCTTATGATTGGTTCAAAATCAGCCAGGCAGCTTTCATACCTGAGGTGGAACTAGAATTCACTGTCTCCTGTTGATTGGCCCAAAATCATCCTAAGATTTCATGCCTAAGGCAGGATTAGAACTCACAGTCTCCTGATGATTGGCCCAAAATCACCCAGTTGACTTTCATGCCTAAGACAGGACTAGAACTGGTACCTTAAATGATCCAGTGAAACATATTTATAACTTTAGGTTCCCCAGGATCTACTCTTTCTCTTCCCCTTCATATCCGTGTTTTGACACTGTATCCCCCCTCAAAAGGGTAATTATCAGCTCATCTAAAAGTGCACAGAGATAAAGTCACAAAATAGTTACATGCTGAAATTTGAAGGTCCTGTTTTCTTCCTGTTGTTGTTTTTCAGTTTAACTTCCCCATGACTTAACCCAGCTTTCTTAGTTCTTCATCAATATCTTCGCTTGTAATTGTTGAGTCCTCTAACTGAGCCTCACCAAATTGTTCAATCCAAATAGTTTAGTGCTTCCATTGAAGTTCTGGAAATGTTAACTTGTTGTTGTTAGTTGTGGAGTCATGTCCGACCCATTGTGACCCCATGGACAACATTCCTCCAGGCCTTTCTGTCCTCTACCATCCTCTGGAGTCCATTGAAGCTCACACCGACTGCTTCAGTGACTCCATCCAGCCACCTCATTCTCTGTCGTCCCCTTCTTCTTTTGCCCTCCATAGTTCCCAGCATTAGGCTTTTCTCCAGTGAATCCTTCCTTCTCATTAGGTGGCTAAAGTATTTTAGTATTTAGTATTAGGTGACCAAAACCTCATGGACAGTACCAAAAGGAATGTTAATTTAATGGTTTTTAACTTTATGGCTGAAGATCATATCAAAGCTGCAGTTCCTGGAATGACCATTAAGGAGCAGCAAAAAGCTGGTGTGCTCTGTATCTCTTTGCTGCACCCTCTCATGGTTATTTGAAATTATTACAACCGCAAATAAATAATAATAAAATAATAAATAACTTTATTGTCATTGCACCTGTATACATAGTATACCCATACAACGAAATTAACGTAACACCCAAAGACCAGGTCCAACACACATAACAATCCCCAAACACACCCCCATCCACCACAATTCTCCACCCCTAAACCACCCAAACATCCACACAACAGACCAAGTAATACTGTCCAGGCTAAGGTAGCCTTGGGAATAACAGCTCTATTTTACACCCTCTTAATTCCACTACACCAGCTTGAAGTGCTTTATGAGCTAAGGGGGGAAAAGTATTAGGAGACAAGATACAACTTGATAGTCAGGTTCATTTTTGTTTATATTTGACGGGTGGGGGGGAATGAAACAAAAATGCGGTTGAATTTGTGATTACTGTACAGCATTTTAGAAAATATTTTATTTCTTTTTTTAAAAAAAGAAGTTGGAGTTTGACCTTAAGGATGTGTCCTTTTCATGGGTGGGGAATGGGAATGCAAATTACATTTGCAAGGTGCAAATATCCCTGTAAATGATACATAATTGTCCTGTGATTACACAGTGATTGCTGCCCATGGTCAACAAAACAATTATTCCCTGGCCCAATCATGTTGGACTTATAGGTCATGATGATTAGCAAGAGGAAACCACGGAGCCCAGGGACACCAGGGAAATAATTCAACATATCTAAAGGGCAATTAACTTGAATAAGGGTGACAAAATGAATAAGAAATGGGAACAATGGAGCTGGACAAGATACTCAACCGTGGGATTTGGTTCAATTATTCTCACTTTTTTTCCCTTAGAAATCAACCCTGTTGGCATTAGAAGGAGGTCTTCTCAGTATAGCATGCCTTCTGGTTGGTTGCAATATTTTTTTTTTAATTTGATTTATATGCCACCCTTCTCCGGAGACTCAGTGCGTTAAGCAATAGGCTTCATACTTTTGTATATTTTATACTGTTGGAAGAAACATCCTTCTAGGTTCTGCTCCAAGTGGGGAAACAGATACTGGAAACATGGAGACTGCTTGGAAAGATGGTTTAATGGTGGACAGGATCACATGGCTTGAGTTCCTGAACAGAAAAGGGGGAGATACAGCGAGTTTTTCAGGTTTTATGCTCTCTCTGGCTTTGAACTTCCTGGGGCCCAGAAAGAGTACTCTTTGGTTGTCAGACTCCCAGGGGGTGGGGGTCTTGCTGGCTGATGGTCACATGTGCTTCCCAGGTCACATGTGGTGAGTTTCTGCTGCTATTGTGTAGAGGGCTAATCCTATCTTTGTTGGATCTTTGGCAATTCCTACTATGGCTCTGTCTGAAGGAGGGAGATCTTTGTTATGTAGAATAGACTGGCCCAGGCCTTAAGGGCCCATTGGCAAAGGGTGGGGGGCAGGAAGGTGGGAGCTGCTTTGTCTGTAAAATATGCTTCTCCATTTCTCATCCAGGGAAATATAACATTCTGCCTTTTTCATATTTCCTAAAATATTTCACTCTTCCAGGAAAGGGATGGGTGCTAACTTCCTACAATACAAAGTCAGCTTATTGCCCCCACAAACTGGGTCCTCAATTTACCTACCTTAGAAAGGATGGAAGGCTGAGTCAACCTTGAGCCTGGCGAGATTCGAACTTACTTTAATTGCAGACAGCTGGTGTTAAATTACAGTGCCTTTGCATTTCTGAGAGTTGTAATGTCAAGACTTGAAATAACAGAATAACAGAGTTAGAAGAGACCTTGGAGGTCTTCTAGTCCAATCCCCTGCTCAGGCAGGAAACCCTGTACTATTTCAGGCAAATAGTTGTCCAATTTCTTCTTAAAAACCTCAGACCTCTCCTTGCACTTACAGCTGTACAGGGAGGGAGGGAGGGAGGGAGGGAGGGAGGGAGGGAGGGAGGAAGGAAGGAAGGAAGGAAGGAAGGAAGGAAGGAAGGAAGGAAGGAAGGAAGGAAAGACAGCTGGAGAAGAAAGAAATCCTGCCTTAACCATGAAAGCCAATTGGGTGACCTTGGGCCAATCACCAGGAGACTGGAGTTGTAGTCCCACTTCAGGAATGAAAGCCAGCTGAGTGACTGAATCCCAGCCCAACCACAAGGGCTGCCGTTGTGTGGAAATTAGGATGAGGAAGGTGTGTTGCATATGTTTGTCATTTTGAATTATTTGTGAAAATAATAAAGGCAGGATAAAAATAAAAAAGGGAAGGAGGGAGGGAGGGAGAGAGGGACAGAGGGAGGAGAAACATGGAAGAATGGGAGAGAAAAACGTGAGTGAATGTGGAAGGAAGGAAGGAAGGAAGGAAGGAAGGAAGGAAGGAAGGAAGGAAGGAAGGAAGGAAGGAAGGAAGGAAGGAAAGAAAGAAGGAAGGAGAGAGAAACATGGAAGAACGGGAGAGAAAAATGTGGGTGAACGTGGAAGGGAGGGAGGGAGGGAGGGAGGGAGGGACGGAGGGAGGGAGGGAGGAAGGAAGGATGGATGGATGGAAGGAAGGAAGGAAGGATGGAAGGAAGGAAGGAAGGAAGGAAGGAGAAACATGGAAGAATGGGAGAGAAAAAATGTGGGTGAACGTGGAAGGGAGGGAGGGAGGGAGGGAGGGAGGGAGGAAGGAAGGAAGGAAGGAAGGAAGGAAGGAAGGAAGGAAGGAAGGAGCTTTATGAAGGACATAAGAAAATAAATGTCATCTGTGTGTAAATCGGAATGGAGGGAAGCGATTGTGCAACGTATAACGAAACCATCTGCATATCTATCAATATGGATATATCTACGTGTGCGTGAATAATTGCATCGCCGGATTACGCATATGCTTCGGATGCAAAAGCCACAAAGCATTAGGAGCAGCAGGGTTGTGCAGATGGCATTAATTGGCAAGTCCTCAAATGGTTTGTGACATTTCCCCGGGGTTTTTTGCTGCAGATGCAGAGGGCAGCCTCCGGATCCCAGGAAAAGACTCAGCTGCTTTAAGAAGCAGCGAACAGGCCCTTCAAAGGAGTTTTCTCTCCCCCCCCCCCCGTGCATCAGATCTGGCTCAGATCTCCTCCGAGGGGATTTCATTGATCCAGGAGAACATCGGTGTCCCTCGTCCCCACAGGGATCCCTGTGTTGCATTCTTAAAAAGGTAAAGGTTCCCCTCGCACATATGTGCTAGTCGTTCCTGACTCTAGGGGGCGGTGCTCATCTCCATTTCAAAGCCAAAGAGCCAGCACTGTCCGAAGACGTCTCCGTGGTCATGTGGCCGGCATGACTCAATGCCAAAGGCACATGGAACGCTGTTACCTTCCCATCAAAGGTGGTCCCTATTTTTCTACTTGGCACTTTTTACGTGCTTTCGAACTGCTAGGTTGGCAGAAGCTGGGATAAGTAACGGGAGCTCACCCCGTTACGCAGCATTAGGGATTCGAACTGCTGAACTGCCGACCTTTCGATCGACAAGCTCAGCATCTAGCTACTGAGCCACTGCGTCCCACTCAGCTTTCTCATAAACTTCTCTCCCACCAAAAAGTTTAAGACTCACCACTATCCTTTTAAGTCATTTGGGGAATGTAACCCCTACATTTTCTTAGCAAATAAAATTTAAAAAACTGATTTTTTTTTTAAAAAAAGGAGCACAGAGTAAAGAGCACAGATAGATGATTAATCATCAACAAAGAGGATGAAGGGACTGGAGGCTAAAACATATGGTTGCTGGAATTGGGTATGTGTCAGCACTTCAACCTGCATTTACTCTAGTGCTGACATAAGAAGGAGAAGCGAAGGCGTCTGGAAAGGGACGTTTGACTTTTCACCTACTTATTTTCTCTGGAGATAATATCCCCTAGGAGATGGGATGGGAGGGGGGAAATTCCTTTGAGCTGGAGCAGTAGATTAGGGGTAGAGTGACTTGGAAGATGGCCAATGAGTGCAGGGGAGTGGGGAAAGGAAAAGGAGGGTTTTGGGTCTGGACGTAAGTGTTGGCTTCGGTTGGAGTTGGGTTAGAATGTTGTGCTTAATAAATAGGAGTTTTTTCTTCAAAGACTTTGTTTGAAATGCAATTTATTTGAGACGACCTCAAAACTTGACAGAATGTCTAGTTCAGGGGTCTGCAACCTTAAATACTCAAAGAGCCATTTGGACCCGTTTCCCACAGAAAAGAAAACATCGGGAGCCACAAAACCTGGATGGGCGTGGCCAACTCGATGTCACTCACTTCCACCAGTCACATGACCCCACCTAGCCACGCCTACCCAGCCAGTCATTAGGGCAGAGAACCAGTTGTTAAAAAACACCGGGAACCACACAATCCTTTTGACCTATCTTTCTCTCCCCTCCCTCCCACTCTCTCTGTATGTCTCTCTCTCTCTCTCTCTCTCTCCCCCTCTCTCTGTATCTCTCTGTCTCTGCCCTGGCCACTTCTCCATCCCGCGCTGTCACCCTTACCTTCTCAGGCCAGGCGAGGAGTGACTAGGAGGGGAGGGCGAGGGGTGGGGCCAGCCAATGGTGGGATCACCTGACAGGGAGCCACAGCAGAGGGCCCAAAGAGCCACATGTGGCTCCGGAGCTGCAGGTTGCTGACCCCTAGTCTACTTTAATGAAGAGAAGGACTAGGGGTGACATGATAGCAGTCTTCCAATATTTGAGAAGTTGCCACAAAGATGAGATGTGTGTGTGCAGGGATGAAATGTTCCTGGTTTGGACCGGATCGGGCAATCCGGTAGTGATCATTGTGGTTGGTTAGGCGATGCGGTAGCGATGGTGGAGCAAAGCTCCACCTGGGTGTCGGTACTTCCTGGTTTTAACCAGGAAATAATGTGTTTTTTACCTTCTGGGCATGCACAGGTTTTGCGGTGCGTGCACTTCTGAACCGGAAAGGAAGGTAAGTAGATTTCCCCCCTGAGGGAGGGTCAACCTATTGTCCAAAGCACCAGAGCAATGGATGGAAACTAATCAAGGAGAGAAGCAACCTGGAACTAAGGAGAAACTTCCTACCAGTGAGGATATTAACCAGTGGAACAGCTTGCCTCCTGAAGTTGAGGGGGCTCCAACACTGGAGATTTTTAAGAAGAGATTGGACAATTATTTGTCTGAAATTATAGTGTCTCCTATTTGAGCAGGGGGTTGGGACTAGAAGATCTTCAAGATCCCTTCCAACTCTGTTATTTTGTTAAAGAAGGAGGAGCAGGGGGTCAAGCTATTCTCCAAAGCACCTGAAGACAGAACAAGAAGCAATGGATGGAAACTAATCAAAGAGAGAAGCAACCTGAGAACTAAGGAGAAATATCCTAACAGTAAAAACGATTAACCAGTGGAACAACTTGCCACCAGAAGTTGTGAGTGCTCCATCACTCGAGGTTTTTAAGAAGAGATCAGACAGCCATTTGTCTGAAATGGTTTTCCTGCCTGAGCAGGGAGTTGGAGTAGAAGACCTTGAAGGTCCCTTCCAACTCTCCTCTCCTCTCCTCTCCTCTCCTCTCCTCTCCTCTCCTCTCCTCTCCTCTCCTCCTCTCCTTCATACAACACTCAGTCAGTGATAGAGCAGTGCTCCATCACTGGAGGTTTTAAAGAAGAGATTGGACAGCCATTTGTCTGAAATGGTGAAGGATTTTCCTCAGTGGTGAAATCCAAATTTGTTTACTACCGGTTCTGTGGGCGTGGTGTGGCTTGGTGGGCGTGGCAGGGGAAGGATACTGCAGAATCTTCATTCCTACCCCACTCCAGGGGAAGGAGCCTTGGTGGCACAGCAGACTAAAGCCCTGTTAAGTAACACCAGCTGCCTGCAATTACTGTAAGTTCAAATCTAACCAAGCTCAAGGTTGACTCAGCCTTCCATCCTTCTGAGGTAGGTAAAATGAGGACCCGGTCTGTGGGGGCAAAAAGCTGACTTTGTATAAAAAAAGAACACTGCTGGGGGTGGGGGGGCGCGAAATCCCTTCTAAGCAGGTATATACAAAAGTATGAAGGCTATTGCTTAACGCACTGTAAGCCGCCCTGAGTCTCCGGAAAAGCGTGGCATATAAATCGAACCAATAAATAAATAAATAAATAAATAAATAAATAAATAAATAAATAAATAAATAAATAAATAAATAAATAAATAAATAAATAAATAAATAAATAAATAAATAAATAAATAAATAAATAAATATACTGCAAAATCTCCATTCTCACCCCACTCCAGGGGAAGGACACTGCAAAATCCCCATTCCCTCCCCACTCTGAGGGGAAGGATATTGCAAAATCTCCATTCCCACCCCACTCTAGGGCCAGCCAGCGGTGGTATTTGCCGGTTCTCCGAACTACTCAAAATTTCCGCTACCAGTTCTCTGAACTGCTCAAAATTTCCGCAACTGGTTCTCCAGAACCTGTCAGAACCTGCTGGATTTTACCCCTGGTTTTTCTGCCTCAGCAGGGGGTTGGACTAGAAGACCTCCAAGGTCCCTTCCAACTCTGTAAATTCTGCTAAGGATGTTGACATTTCTGATCTACCCACCTGTCTCTTTCCAAATGTAGAAAAGCCATCTCTGAAATACAAAGGCTGTTTCCTGAGGCCCTATTTTTTTCCTTCTTCTTTATTGCAAAGGATAGCGCAGAGCGTAAAATTGTAATCAAAATGATAATTCGCATATCAAAGCTTTGTGAAATATAGACAGTCGGGATCTCATTCTTTGATAGAAAGCAAACTGCACGTTAGCAGCTTATCTTCTGGCCATCCACTGAAAAGTGAACTGCAAAGTCTTTTCAAAAGATGACATTTTTAAAATGTCAGAGATTTTTTTAACCGATACGCTAAAAGCATAATACTAAGCAAAGATTTGGCAATCCAGAGGTTTAATCCTCTCCAAACACTTTCTGTCAATAATACTCCGTAGATATGTGTGTGTATATAAAACCCTGTTCCTGATGCCCACATTTCTTCTTTTTATTTGTCTAATTCAGTGGTGGGTTCTAACTGGCTTTACTACCAGTTCTCTTCGTGCGCGCACTTTGCGTTAGGAATATTCCCAGCTGAGGTGTGGCAATCCACTGCCGCACCTATCAGCTGGGCTAAAAATAAAGAAATATAGGGTAGGAATAATGTGGGGGCAGGCAGGAGGGCCCAGCTCCCAGACAAAGAGAACCGGTTCGGTGACGTCATATTGTCACTGCTACCAGCTCGGCCAAACCGGGCTGAACCAGGCTGAACCCACCACTGGTCTAATTTACTGAATTGTGTTTAAGATTTAGAAGGACTGCTTTCTGGGTCCTTGTACAGATTGAGAGCAAATACAATACCGAACAACAAATCATAACATGGAATGATAGGGCTGGAAGGGAGGGGTGAAATGCTCCCGGTTTGGACTGGATCGGCTAACCTGTTAGCGATGGCGGTGGATAGTTCAAAGAACCAGTAGCAAAAATCCCTGAGCTTCCCGCCTCCTGCCCATGCCCACCCAATTTCCCCATCCCTCTTTGCCCACTTAGCCACTTGCTTCTTCTTTTGGGCTCAGTCGCTTTTCCTGCCTTGCTTTGGCTGCTGCAATCCATTGCATCAACTAGCAACTCAATCTGCCTGCCTGCAATCAATGCAATCGGTGAGCAGCTCAATCTGCCTGCCATGTGCCTTCAATTTGGTAAGTAACTGGGGGGTTTTTTTGGGGGGGGAAAGAGCTTTAAAAAATAGTTAATTGGAGTTTTTTTAGGAGTTTTTTTTTTTTTTGACATAGCAATTTAAAGTTAAGGAAGTTTTAAATTTAACTGCTTTTATCTAAAAAGATAAATAAAATAAATAATAAAATAATAAAATAAAATGTTTGTGCAGCTTTCTGAGATTTGGTGTGTTTCTGTGGTGTTTCACTCTAACTACACAAACACTCAAACTCTCACAAAGCTGTATGTGGCATTTTGTGTAGAAAAAGTGTGAAAGTCAGTTTTTTGAGCTTTTTGTGGCTGTGTGAGGTTCCTGCTTGTTGCAGGGGCCATTTTGGGTGAAGTGCAGCTGCTTTTACAGTGTGTGTGAGTCAGTTGTGTTGTGTTGTGTTGTGTTGTGTGTGTGTGTAGTGTGAAAGTTGGTTTTTCGTACCTCTTATTGTTTTGTGTACTTTGCTTATTATTTTTCTTATTGGCCACGCCCACCGGGTCACCTGACCACCAAGCCATGCCCACCAATTAAGCCACACCCACAGAACCAGTAGGAAAAAGTTTTAGATTTCACCCCTGCTTTAGAGGTCTTCTAGTCCAATCCCCCACTCAAGCAGTAGACCCAATACCATTCAGAACAAATGGCTGTCCAGTCTCTTCTGGAAAACCTCTGGTGATGGAGCACCCAGAACTTCAAGAGGAATGATGTTAAATTGATTAATTGTTGTCATTGATAGGAAAATTCTCCGATGGGAAACTACTGTCAAGTTTTCAGGCTGTCTTCAAATAAATTGCATTGCAAGCAAAGTATTTTATAAAACAAACTTTCAATTTATTAAGCACAGCACTTTTTACATCGACTTGTTGCAGCTGGCACTAATGTGCTGCCCCAAAACCCCTCCTCTTCCTTCCCCCACTCCTCTGCATTCATTGGCCATCTTCCCAATCATTCATCCCTAATCTACTGCTCCAATTCAAAGAATTTCCCCCCACCCATCCATCTCCTAGGGGACATTATCTCCAGAGGAAATAAGTAGGTGAAAGGCAACCGTCCCATTGCAGACGCCTGCGTTCTCCTTCTAAGTCAGCACTAGGATAAAGGCATCTTGACGTGCTGACAACTACGCAAGAAACTCATAGAATTGGAATATGAAAATATCTGTGTGGTAGGAGTGTTGTGACCCAGGCCCAAGTAAGTAGTGTCAGTGCTTCAATTCAATTCAATTCATTTATTTTGAGATAGCATCGAAACCTGACAAGTAGTAGGAAAATCAGTCAGTGAAAAAACAAACAAACTTTATTCGAACAGCTGAGAATTACTTCATTCCCAGCGTCGTTCAACTAAATTAAAGCAATTTCCTCCCAACACAAATTCCTCAGTCCTATCGTAAACCTTGGTCCAATTAGGCAAACTGCCAAAGGCCTTTCTTGGCAAACGTTCAGAAGTCACAGATACAAAAATAAATACAAGACGTAGATGAAGAAGAAGACGAAGCTACCAATGTTTTCCAGCAAAGCCCAAACGCCATTGCTGGTCTGTTTTAAGCCTTATGGGAGGGGCCAATCATCTCTTGGCCCTACTCCCGAGTTGTCCTCTTTGCTTGAGCTGCTCTTGCCTTCTGGCAGCTCTTCTCATGCGTGCATTAGGAACAGACTCCTCCTGTTCCTCTGCCTCACTTCTTTTTTTTATTATTATTGAAAAAGTTTTATTGATGAAAAAAAAACACAGTTTTCCCACAACCCTCCTACCCAACCCCTCTCCCCCTCCCCGACTTCCCAGAGCAGAACACAAGGTATTTCTATTAACTTTTAACAATAAACTAAATTGCTTAACCAACCATTAAACTAACACCCCCTAAAAAAAAATTCTTAACCCCCCATAGATAAAATCCTACTTCTTAAACATAATACTTTAACCAGTTCCGTCTCAGAGTCTATTTCCAATAAGGCATTATACAGCTTTTTGATATGCATTTGTTTTTGATCTCTAATTTGTTTTACCAAATTTTCCTCATTTTGCACAAAGCCAGTTTTTTGATCTTCCTTCCATCTAGCTTGAAGCTGACTGTACTGAAACCATGTGTAAATTATACCTTCTTCTCTCAATATATCTAAAGATTTCAAATACATTACCCCCCTTTCCATAATAAGAAGCTCTTTATAGGTAATCACCTCCTGTTTTTGTTCTATACTTATATTTTCTATTGCATGTCTAGGATTTGCCCATACAGGTATCTTATAATTTAACTTATATTGATATTTTTTCCAAATCCTCAACAAAGCATTTCTAAGTATATGGGCCTTAAATACTTTATCCACTTTTTTGTCATATAACAAATAGGCATGCCATCCATATAGTAAATCATAACCTTCCAGATTCAAAATTCTCCCCTCAGTTAAGTTAAACCAGTCACTAATTTGTGATAAGACCGCTGCTTCGTAATATAATCTTAAATTACCTCTGCCTCACTTCTATCAGTCTCTGGAATCTCTGGAGTCCACACCTCACTCCCCGATGGCCCTGGCCCCATCTCTGCCTCTGACGCAGAGCCCTCATCTGGGCCTTCCTCCAGGACTGGCCCATGTTCTTCCTCAGGCTCATCTCTGTCCGACTCCGCTGCCAGCTCCGCACGCTGCTGGCAGACCACAACAGGGAGCAGTGGTGAAATCTGAACCGGTTTAGTACCAGTTCGCTGGCTGTGCATGCACACTGTGCACCAAACATGCACTGCGTGCGTGCATGCACAGTGCACACCGTGCACCAAATGTGAGATGTGCATGCGCACATGCACTGCACACCAAAAGGAGGCGCGGGGCAAGTAGAACAGTGCATGTAGGGGGAGGGGATCAGCGGTGGCACATGATCTTCAGAGCCTTTTTTTTTATTTTTAAAACCATTTTTTACAACCTTTAAAAGCCTCTGGTGAACCCAGCTGAGTTGCCTGATCGTCAGAGGCTTCTAAAAGCATTTTTTTCTGCAACCACTTAAGGTTGTAGAAAAAATGCTTTAAAAAAGTAAAAAAAAAAAAGGCTACTGTGATCGTCAGAGCCTTTTTTTTTTTTTTTTTACTTTTTTAAAGCATTTTTTACAACCGGTTCCAGAGAACCAGTCGTAAAAAATGCCTAAAAAGTTAAAAAAAAAAGTTCTGACGATCAGCTGAGTGACGCACGAGCTTCGAAACTTTTTTTAAAAACGTTTTAAAGCGTTTTTAACTACCGGTTCCGGAGAACGGGTAGTAAAAAAAATGCTTAAAACGTTTTTAAAAAGTTCCGACGATCACGCGTCGCTCAGCTGATCGTCAGAATTTTTGTTTTTACATTTATTACTACCGGTTTGGGCGAACCGGACCGAACTGGTAGCATTTCACCCCTGGGTAGGAGACTTTAATGCCATTGTGGATGCAGAATTTGATTATATGAGCAGTAAAATAGGTAAAAAAAAAAAAAAAGGCAGGAAAACACTTCCAAAAACCTTTTTTTAAAATGATGGAAGAATTAGGAATGCAAGATGTATGGAGAGAGACCCATCCTAAAAAAAATCAACACTCATTCTATTCAAATATGCATAAATCCTGGTTCAGAATAGATATGGTATGGATGACATCAGAACTGTGTGCAAGAGATAGAAATAGTACTCACTGTCTGGGCAGATCACTGCGATGAAAGTTGTATGGAAAGGACAAAAAAAAAAAGGAAATGGAGATGGACGTTAAATCAAACAACATTGAAAGAAAAAGAATTTATACAAAAGATGGAAAAAGAATTTGATTTTTTAAAAAAAGAGAACAGAAAGAAGAGACTACTCTACAAACTGTATGGGACACCGTTAAAGCATATACCCGGGGATTAGCAATAACGTACATGGGAAAGAAAAATAATAATAAGAAACAACGATGAGAGAGATAAAAGGCAAGAAAAGATCAAACAAGGAAGATACAGGAGTAGAAATGTAACAACAAATAAGAGGAAACAGAAAGAATGCAGTCTGTGGAAATGAAATTGTGTACACTGTTATTTACAGTATATGTATATGTAAATAAATCAATATTAGACTTGTAGGTATAAAGGATACATTGAAATAAGGGAGAAAAAATGGGTAAGTAAGAAATGTTTAACCGTTGCAAAACTGTTGGAAAGAAACTATTGTTTAAAGTGTCCTTTTGGTTTTTTGAAAAAATGTTTAATAAAAATTATTTTAAAAAAAATAACAAAATAAGTCAATGTTAGAAGAGGAACAGGAAATTTCTCCTTCGTTCTAGGTTGCACATTTTTTTAAAAAAAAATCTTCTCCCTCTTACTTCTTATCCTGTCCTCGGGTGATTTAGAAAATAGGTTGACCCCTTCTTCCATGTGCTAGTTCCTCAAGTACTGGAAGACTGCTATCATATTATCCCTAGTTCTTCTCTGCACTCTTTTTAAGGCCTCAATATCGTTTTAAAGTAGTGTGGCGACAAGGACTGGATGCAATATTCCAAGTGTGGTCTTATCATGTATAAAGCAGGGGTGAAATGCTCCCGGTTCAGACCGGATCGCCTAATCTGGTAGCGATGGAGGCGGGTGGTTCGGAGAACCGGTAGCAAAAGTCCCTGCTGAGTCCCTACCCCATGTCCAGCTGAGCCGTGCAATCATCAGAGGCTTATTTTTTTACTTTTAAAAGCATTTTTTCTACAACCTTTGGCCGAAGAGGTTGTACAAGAACTGCTTTTAAAAGTTTTTTTAAAAGCCTCTGATGATCACACCGCTCAGCTGGGATCGTCAGAGCCTTTTAAAAACATTTTTTCCACAACCTCTTCAGCCAAAGAGGTTGTTAAAAAAATGCTTTTAAAAGGCTCTGACAATCCTAGCTGAGTTGCTTGATCGTCAGAGGCTTTTTTTTTTCTTTTAAAAGCATTTTTTTTAACCAAAAAAAAAAAAGCCTCTGACGATCAGGCAACTCAGCTGGGATTGTCAGAGCCTTTTAAAAGCATTTTAAAAAATGCTTTTAAAAGTAAAAAAAAAAAAAGTTGGCCACACCCAGTCACATTACACCCCCCCCCCCACCAAGCCACACCCACAGAACCGGTAGTAACAAATTTTACATTTCACCCCTGGTATAAAGCCTTACTTGCACTTCACGTGATCTTGATATTATCTCTCTGTTGATGCAGCCTAGGACTGTGTTGGCTTTTTTGGTGGCTGCAGGAAACTTCTGGCTCATCTTTAAGTGATTGTCCACTAGGACTCCAAGATCCCTCCTGCAGTTACTACTGTTGAGTCCCTATTTTTCTACTTGCATTTTTTATGTGCTTTCGAAGTGCTTGATTGGCAGAAGCTGGGACAAGTAACGGGAGCTCACCCCATTATGCGGGCACCAGGGATTCGAACCGCTGAACTGCTGACCTTTCAACTGACAAGCTCAATGTCTTAGCCACTGAACCACCACGTCCTTTACAGTTGAATCAGGGACCATCTATTCTGTATCTGTGCATTTGGTTTTTTCTTGCCTAAAAGGACCTTACTTTTCTCACCGCTGAATTGCATTTTGTTGGATAAGGTCCAGTGTTCAAATGTTTCAAGGTTCAGTGCAGTTGTAACTTTGAATGCTCGCTAAATAATTGGTTGTAAATTGTGGATTACAGCTCGCTAGCTAGAAAGATAGACAACACAGAATAACATAACATAGAATAACAAAAGAACAGAATGGCAGAGTTGGAAGGGACCTGGAAGTCCAACGCCCTGCTCAAGTAGGAGATCCTATACCATTCCAGACAAGTGGATGTCCAGTCTCGAAAGACTCTCCAGGCTTTAAAGGTGACAACCAGCACCTTGAATGGTTGCTTCTCTTCGTGGTTACTTTCCATCCATTGTTTCTTGTCTTGCCTTCTGGTGCTTTGGAAAATAGTTTGACTCCCTCATAGTTGTAGGAACAAATATTGGAACACTGCTATCATACCTACCCTAGTCCTTCTTTTCACTACACTAAACATACCTAGTTCCAATATGATAGATAGATAGATAGATAGATAGATAGATAGATAGATAGATAGATAGATAGATAGATAGATAGATAGATACCAGCAGATAGATACTGATAGATAGATAGATAGATAGATAGATAGACAGACAGACAGACAGACAGACAGACAGACAGACAGACAGACAGACAGACAGACAGACAGATAGATAGATAGATATAGATAGATACCAGTAGATAGATACCAATAGCTAGATAACAGATAGATACATAACAGATAGATAGGTAGATATATAGGTAGGTAGGAAAGAAGGTAGGTAGGTAGATGGATGGATGGATGGATGGATGGATGGATGGATGGATGGATAGATATAGATAGATAGATAGATAGATAGATAGATAGATAGATAGATAGATAGATAGATAGATAGGTAGATAGTACTAGGGTTTAAGGCACCCTGTTATTAAGCTGCTTAAGACCAGCTGCCTGCAATTACTGCAGGGTTCGAATCTCGCCAAGGCTCAAGGTTGACTCAGCCTTCCATCCTTTCTAAGGTAGGTGAAATGAGGACCCAGTTTGTGGGGGCAATAAGCTGACTTTGTATAAATATACAAAAAGGATGAAGGCTATTGCTGAGCACATTGTAAGCCGCCCTGAGTCTTCGGAGAAGGGCGGCATATAAATCAAATTAAAAAAAAAAAAAAAGATATAGAAGATAGATAGATAGATAGATAGATAGATAGATAGATAGATAGATAGATAGATAGAGATAGATAGATAGAGATAGATAGATAGAGATAGATAGAAGATAGATAGATAGATAGATAGACAGATAGAGATAGATAGATAGAGATAGATAGATAGAGATAGATAGAAGATAGATAGATAGATAGATAGATAGATAGATAGATAGATAGATAGATAGATAGATAGATAGATAGATAGATAGATAGACAGACAGACAGACAGACAGACAGACAGACAGACAGACAGGGAGACAGATGGATAGATAGATAGATATCAATAGCTAGATAGCTAGATAACAGATAGATAGCTACATAACAGAATGATAGGTAGGTATATAGGTAGGTAGGTAGGTAGGTAGGTAGGTAGGTAGGTAGGTAGGTAGGAAGGAAGGAAGGAAGGAAGGAAGGAAGGAAAAGAAAGAAAGGGGGAAAAGAAAGAAAGAAGGAAAGAAATAGATACTGATAGACACAGATACACAGACAGACAGACAGACAGACAGATAGATATAGACAGACAGACAGACAGACAGACAGATGGATATAGACAGACAGACAGACAGATAGATAGATAGATAGATAGATATAGACAGACAGACAGACAGACAGACAGACAGATAGATATAGTCAGACAGACAGACCGATACAGACAGACAGACATGTAATAGTTAAAATGGTGAATTTAAGCCAGACACTCTTCAACCAAGCAAAACTACTTTTGAAGAATGGTGCTAAGAAAACTGCCAGGACCTATTCAGGAATAGAATCAACGGACCGGAATAGAATGGAACAGGGTAGACATATCCAAAATTCTGCCTTAGAAGCTCTTCTGTATGGTGTGCAGCATCACCTAGATAGGCAGTCTCACAGGGCAGAGAAAGGAACTTTTTTTAGTAAGTTTTTAGTAAGTCTTTTCTCCCTTGAATTCCCAAGTGGCACACTTTTTCTTTCTTTCTTTTTTTCTTTTTCTTTTTTTTAAAATGTGAAACTACAAGTCACTTTGAGATCAAATCAGGACACAAGAATAATTTTCATAATTTATCACTGTTCATAAAAGAATCAAAGAGGAGGAGGGGAGGGATTTTGGAGGAGTTAATTTTCCATTACTTTCCTAGCACTTTCGAAACTAAAGCCTTTAATGTCCCTTGAGAGAAATGGGATTTTTTTTCCCACAAGAGAATCCCTCTAGGATCAACCTATAGCATCGTTCCCTGAGAGTTTCAGACTTTACTTTCAAAGAACTTTGCTTTGCAGCTGATTAACTGATTTTTTTTTTGTAATTTAAATACTTTTTTAAATTAATCAAGTAAAATGCCCTTATTTGATGTTCCTTGAACTATTACATACATTCTCCCTTTTCGTTCTTATAAATGATGGTTATTTATTATTTTTTTAAATAGTTTTTATTGAACGTTTTCCAAGTTTAAAAATCACAAGTAAAAAAAAAAATACAATAAGAAAAAAAATACAAATACAAACAAATAAAATATGCAAACAATGCAACAATAATGCAGTATAATTCTACAGCTTTCCGTCTCAGCATGTATGTTGTGCCTTTATAATTCACTATTCAATATTTGTCTTCTCATAAAATACAATTCTAGTAATAGTATAATAATTGGTGGCATGTTTAACTTTCAAAAAAAATTCCACAATTTATTTATTTATTTATTTATTTATTTGTTTGTTTGTTTGTTTGTTTGTTTGTTTGTTTGTTTATTTATTTATTTATTTATTTATTATTTTATTATTCACATTTCTGTGCCGCCCACAGTACAGCACTCTAACCACTGTGCCACCTCGGCTCTTTAAAAGAGTTTTCTGGGCGTTCCAGAGACTTGATAACTGATAGCTTCTCGTGGGGTACCTTTTTGAGTGAAATTCTACCCTGTCGAATGAAATTACAAGTACTCCTTGACTTATGACTAGAACTGGGAACAGAATTGCTGTTCAAAGGTGGTTGTTAAGTGAGTTGCATCCAGTTTTATGACTGTTTTTCCCCCTGTGAGACGATTTAGACTGACAGAAAGAGATTGGCTCAAAGTCACCCAGCTGGCTTCAATGCCTAAGGCAGGACTAGAACTCACTATCTCCTGGTGATTGGCCTAAAGTCACCCAGCTGGCTTCAATGCCTAAGGCAGGACTAGAACTCACTGTCTCCTGGTGATTGGTCTAAAATCACCCAGTGGCTTCAATGCCTAAGGCAGGACTAGAACTCACTGTCTCCTGGTGATTGACCTAAAGTCACCCAGCTGGCTCCAATGCCTAAGGCAGGACTAGAATTCACTGTCTCCTGGTAATTGGCCTAAAATCACCCAGTGGCTTCAATGCCTAAGGCAGGACTAGAACTCACTGTCTCCTGGTGATTGACCTAAAGTCACCCAGCTGGCTCCAATGCCTAAGGCAGGACTAGAATTCACTGTCTCCTGGTAATTGGCCTAAAATCACCCAGTGGCTTCAATGCCTAAGGCAGGACTAGAACTCACTGTCTCCTGGTGATTGACCTAAAGTCACCCAGCTGGCTCCAATGCCTAAGGCAGGACTAGAACTCACTGTCTCCTGGTAATTGGTCTAAAATCACCCAGCTGGCTTCAATGCCTAAGGCAGGACTAGAACTCACTGTCTCCTGGTAATTGACCTAAAGTCACCCAGCTGGCTTCAATGCCTAAGGCAGGACTAGAACTCACTATCTCCTGGTGATTGGCCTAAAGTCACCCAGCTGGCTTCAATGCCTAAGGCAGGACTAGAACTCACTGTCTCCTGGTAATTGACCTAAAGTCACCCAGCTGGCTTCAATGCCTAAGGCTGGACTAGAATTCACTGTCTCCTGGTAATTGGCCTAAAGTCACCCAGCTGGCTTCAATGCCTAAGGCAGGACTAGAACTCACTGTCTCCTGGTAATTGGCCTAAAATCACCCAGTGGCTTCAATGCCTAAGGCAGGACTAGAACTCACTGTCTCCTGGTGATTGACCTAAAGTCACCCAGCTGGCTCCAATGCCTAAGGCAGGACTAGAATTCACTGTCTCCTGGTAATTGGCCTAAAATCACCCAGTGGCTTCAATGCCTAAGGCAGGACTAGAACTCACTGTCTCCTGGTGATTGACCTAAAGTCACCCAGCTGGCTCCAATGCCTAAGGCAGGACTAGAATTCACTGTCTCCTGGTAATTGGTCTAAAATCACCCAGCTGGCTTCAATGCCTAAGGCAGGACTAGAATTCACCATCTCCTGGTGATTGGCCTAAAGTCACCCAGCTGGCTTCAATGCCTAAGGCAGGACTAGAACTCACTATCTCCTGGTGATTGGCCTAAAGTCACCCAGCTGGCTTCAATGCCTAAGGCAGGACTAGAATTCACTGTCTCCTGGTGATTGACCTAAAGTCACCCAGCTGGCTTTCAGGCCTGGTTTCTGAGCCATCATCTTAGCCACTACACCTAACTGGCTCTTTGTTGGGCATAAATAAACAGTGACGGATAGACCTAAAATAAATAAGTTATCTGTTTTTCAATAAAAAGAGTTCTTCCATCTCTATAAGATATCTTCTAAACTGTTCTACCCCTGTAGAAACATGATCCATTTCACTCCAGTTTCTGGATCTCTCCGTTGAATAAAAACAAGCAATGGAAAAATAAATTTTCCTTCACTTGTCTTGGTTTAATTTTGCCTCACTGATTTGTTATTGCATTTCTGGAAAAAATATGTTTAGAATGTTTAAAAACAAACACACACACACACCCAAAAAAGGGAGCAATTTTCACCTTTTAAAAAAATTCACATCGTTTCTCGATTCCTCTTCATAATGAGTGACGCTTCACTCCAGAATGCAATTTGGACGGATGCTGTTGTGTAGAGGGAGGGGGGGGAAATAGAGATGCGATGTCTGAGAAAATCAATCTGTATTATGTCGTAATGTGAGTGTCAAATTTAGAAGGAATCATTTTGGAAAAGAGAGAGAGAGAGAGAGAGAGAGGGAAGGATAGAGGTAGATAGGTAGATAGGTAGGTAGATAGATAGATAGATAGATAGATAGATAGATAGATAGATAGATAGATAGATAGATAGATAGATAGATAGATAGATACAGAGGTGGTATTCAGCCGGTTCACACGCGACACGAACCAGTGGTAAAGATAAGTAAAACCCACCCCTGGAGAGAGAGGGGAGGAGGGAGTGGGAGAGAGAGAGAGATGATAGATAGATAGATAGATAGATAGATAGATAGATAGATAGATAGATAGATAGATAGATAGATAGATAGAGATAGATAGATAGATAGATAGATAGATAGATAGATAGATAGATAGATAGATAGATAGATAGATAGGTGGTATTCAGCCGGTTTGCACGTGACGCGAACCAGTGGTAAAGGTAAGTGAAACCCACCCCTGGAGAGAGAGAGAGAGAGAGAGAGAGAGAGATACAGAGGTGGTATTCAGCCGGTTCACACGCGACACGAACCAGTGGTAAAGATAAGTAAAACCCACCCCTGGAGAGAGAGGGGAGGAGGGAGTGGGAGAGAGAGAGAGAGAGAGAGAGAGATGATAGATAGATAGATAGATAGATAGATAGATAGATAGATAGATAGATAGATAGATAGATAGATAGATAGGTGGTATTCAGCCAGTTTGCACGTGACGCGAACCAGTGGTAAAGGTAAGTGAAACCCACCCCTGGAGAGAGAGGGGGAGAGGGAGGTGGGGAGAGAGATGATAGATGATAGATAGATAGATAGATAGATAGATAGATAGATAGATAGATAGATAGATAGATAGAAAATAGATAGATAGAGAGGTGGTATTCAGCTGGTTTGCATGCGGCACAAACCAGTGCCCCTGGAGGGAGGGGGAGAGGGAGGGGGGGGAGAGAGAGATATGATAGATAGATAGATAGATAGATAGATAGATAGATAGATAGATAGATAGAGAGGTGGTATTCAGCTGGTTTGCACGCGGCACGAACCAGTGGTAAAGGTAAGTGAAACCCACCCCTGGAGAGAGAGAGAGAGAGAGAAAAGAGAGAGAATATAAACTTGGTTTCTAGAAAGCAGGGTAAAAACAATCACTTGGCTTAACGGCTTGCTGGAATGGAGTTCTATTTAAACTTTCTTCTCACAGGCAGACAATACGATTGCTCAGAGGGTGAGACCTCTCACAGCTTTAATTCCCTCTTCCCTCATGTTCTCCCCTGCCGGAGAAGCTTTCGACAACATTCCCTCAAAACTAGCCTTCAAGACTCGCAGTAAAAACAGTGCCCAAATTATACAACGTTTTCTGCCAGAAACCAGAGTAATTTACATATATTTTCCCTCCCATTCAGAATTGAGTGGACAGCTGGTGTAGCCTTGTGCCTATTAATCTTTTAGTGCACAATCATTTTCCGGTATGTAACAACTATTTTTCAGTCTTTGGGGCATCAAGTGAGATAATGAATAATTCCATTATGTTCCGACTGGACAAATGGGTATTGCTGAATGGCGCGTTCGGTTCGGAGTGAAGAAGAGACAAGGAGAAGGAGGAAGTTTTTATTACCTTTCCATTGTTCAGGAATGAGGAAGAATCTTTGAAGTTTTCTCTTGGGGGGAGGTGAGGAGCAATTGGGCACCAGGGATTTGCGACAGTCAATCCAACTTTTTGTTGAAATATATGTATAAAGACAGCTACTGAGGCACCAAATCAGTGTAGCAAAAGAATAAGCATCAACCACCAGAACACAACAGAATAACAAAATTTGAAGGACCTCAGAGGCCTTCTAATTCAACCCCCTAGAGGAAACCCTATACCCATGATGGCGAACCTATGGCACGCGTGCCACAGGTGGCACGCGGAGTCATGTTGCCTGGCACGCCAGCTCAGCTCTGTCAGCTGATTTTCGGCCCTTTTGGGCCCACCATAAGAGGGCCTGGGGGGGGGGAAGGCCCGTTTTTCTTTCTCCCTGGCTCCAGATCCTCTCTATGCATCTGAGGAGGGTGAAAACAGCCTTCCCCACCCCCTCGGAGGCCCGAAACAGCCTGTTTCTCAACTTCCGTCCTCCAAAGGGGTGGGGAAGGCTGTTTTCACCCTCCCCAGATGCATAGAAAGGATCTGGAGCCAGGTGAGAAAGAAAAACGGGCCTACCGGGCCATCGCATGCCAGGAGTGGCAGGGGGGGGAAGAGGGGTCGTGCTCGCATGTGCGTGGTGGGGCACATAGAATTATGGGTGTGGCACACACACAGGCAAACCTGCCCTGCCCCCTCCCTTCCTGGCACGCGATGGCAAAAAGGTTAGCCATCACTGCCCTATACCATTTCAGACAGATGGCTGTCCAGTGTCTTTCTGAAAACCTCCAATGATGGCGCACCCACAACTTCTGAAGGCAAGCTGTTCCACTGGTTAATTGGTCAACCACTGGTTGCTTCTCTCCTTGATTAGTTTCCATCCATTGCTTCTTGTTCTGTCTTCAGGTGCTTTGGAGAATAGCTTGACTCCCCCCACATTCCTGAAACAGAATAACAGAATTGGAAGGGATCTGTTGTGGCTCTGTTACCTGAGCCTGTGTCATCGGCAGGAGAGGACTCTGAGAGTGAAGAAGAGGAGTTGGCAAGGCCTCCCTCTCCAGGACCCTCCTCTCTGGCAATGTCTCCGGTGTCTGCCGAAGGGCAAGAGATAGGGCCGGGGCCAAGCACGTCCACGCAGCCACAGATGGACAGTGATGAGGGTAATGAGTCTTGGCTGGATCCATGCCAGCGTCGCAGAGATAAGTGCGTGCAACAGAAGAAAAGGCGTGCCCGAGATTAGCCTGAATCACCGGACCACACCCCACAGGATATAAAAGGGAGCGTGGTGGCCAGTCAAACCTTGTGACGAACAAAGCTGAAAGCTTCCACGCCATTCTGCATTGCCGGACTTTTGCTATAAGACTTAGCTGGATTATCTCTGGACTTGATTAACTCCGTAATTATTGAGCTGTTTCTTTGGATGTATCAGAAGTGGGGAGAAGTTATCTCTCCTCTTCGTAAATAATAAACTCTTAGCAGGCAGCCACTAGGTTGTTGCCAAGTTCCGTTATCATAAGGAAAAGGATTTTGCCGGCTGGTTTGACTCTTGAACGTCTGTTGGTGTGTGTGCGTGTGGTTGGGGACAGAACAGGAACTTGAAGGTCTTCTAGTCAAACCCCCTGCTCAGGCAGGAAACTGACAATTCAGACAAATGTTTGCCCAGTCTCTTCTTAAAACCTTCCAGTGTTGGAGCACCCAAGACTTCTGGAGGCAAGTTGTTTCACTGATTGATTGTTCTAACTGTCAGGAAATTTCTCCTTAGTTCCAGGTTGCTTCTCTCCTTGGTAAGTTTCCATCCATTCACAGGTGGGTTTCACATAATTTTTCCACTGGTTCGCCTCACACTGAAAATATGAGTGTGGGCCTTCCACGTATGCCCACACCCATCCTCAGGTCGCCACCAGGGACGGGTTCTACTTACCTTTACTACTGGTTCGCAATGGGATTGCACGTGCCTTGCTTCTGTGCATGCTCAAAAGCTTTTCCGCATGTGCAGATAGCCAATGATGACATCCGGGGCAGTGGGTGGAGCCTCCCACTGGTTTTACTACTGGTTCTTGCGAACCGGCTGAATACGACCACTGCATCCATTGCTTCTTGTCCTGCCTTCAGATGCTTTGGAGAATAGGTTGACCCCCTCTTCTTTGTGGCAGCCCCTCAAATATTGGAAACCTGCTCTCATGTCTCTCCTAGTCCTTCTTTTCATTAGACACTCTGTCTCTCTGTCTCTCTCAGTCTCTTTCTCTCTGTTCCTCTCTCTCTCTTTGAGCCTGCAAATTCTGCTTGCTTTTCATAAATCCTTTATCCTTCCTTTTTTTTATATTACTTCTGTCACTACTATCTGGAGCATAAGATTCATTGATTTCTGAAGTCTACCCATTCTTTCCACGGTTGTGTTATCGGAAGGAGCGAGCACGCTTTATTTGAAAGATTTGTGGTGCTTGTTTCGGTTTGATTTTTAAATCTTTGGGAGTCCTGCGCGTACATCTGGGTGCTGAGGGAATGAAATTGGAAATTATTGAGTGACTCAATATGTCTGTATTTCAATAGAAACTGATTGTACTCTGTTTGTTCCTTGATTAATATCCGGATCAGAAAGTTATCTATCAGCTTTTGCGCTGTAATTTATATCCAGAGTAATTTTTTGACAAAATTATTATCTTTATCATCATTTTCAAAGACATGTTATTTAGATACAGGTATGTAAAGAAAAAGTAACAGCAGAGAAACGAGGGGTGGGATCCACTTACCTTTGCTACTGGTTCGCAACTGTGATCGTACATGCACAGTGCTTCTGTGCATGTGCAGACTGTCTGTGATGACGTCCAGGCAGGTGGGCAGAGCCTCCCGCCACCACCGCCGCCACTACCGGCTCGTGGGAACAGGAGCGAACCGATAGAAACCCATCACTGAGAGAAACGCATATTAACATGTACAAGTTGTCTTATGACTGTACTTACGACACTTCATTTAGTGTCCATTCAAAGTTACAATGGCACTGAAAAAAAGTGACTTATGACCGTGTTTCACACTTACGACCATTGCTGTAGCCCCATGATCACATGATTAAAATTCTGACGCTTGGCAACTGGTTCATACTTATGACGGGTTGCAGCGTCCTGGGGTTATTCACTTAACAACTGTGGCAAGAAAGGTTTGTAAAATGGGGGGGGGGAAATTTGCTTAACAAATGTCTCGCTTAGCAACAGAAATGTTGGGCTCAATTATGGGCGTAAGTCCAGGACTCCCTGTCCCTTGCATGTAGCGATTTGCTCTTTGAAAATCATTATATTCTGAAAATTGGAGAGAATTTTTAGAGATGAATGCATGCAAATAGGAAATGGCCTGGAAAAGGTTAAGAATCCACATTGTTTAGACAACATTTTTGGAAAAAATGGTTTTTCTCTTGCTTTCTTCTTCCTGGGAATTCTAGTACCACTTTAGGTAAAAGGTAAAGGTTCTCCTTGCACATATGTGCTAGTCGTTCCCAACTCTAGGGGACGGTGCTCATCCCCGTTTCAAAGCCGAAGAGCCAGCGTTGTCCGAAGATGTCTCCGTGGTCATGTGGCCGGCATGACTCAATGCCAAAGGCGCACGGAACGCTGTTACCTTCCCACCAAAAGTGGTCCCTATTTTTCTACTTGCATTTTTACATGCTTTCGAACTGCTAGGTTGGCAGAAGCTGGGACAAGGAACAGGAGTACCACTTTACAAAGCCTTAATAAGATCACACTTGGAATACTACACACAATTCTGGTCACCACAATACAAAAAAAAAAAAAAGATGTCGACACTCTGAAAAGTGTGCAGAAAAAAGCAACAAAGATGATTAGGGGGCTGCGGGCTAAAACGTACGATGAATGGTTGCAGGATTTGGGTATGGCTAATCTTGAGAAAAGAAGGACTAGAGGAGACAGGATAGCAGTGTTCCAATATTTGAGGGGCTCCTACAAAGACGAGGGACTCGAACTATTTTCCGAAGCACCAAAAGGCAGGACAAGAAACAATGGTTGGAAACTAACCAAGGAGAGAAGCAACCTAGAACTAAGGAGAAATTTCCTTATGGTGAAAGCAACCAACCAATGGAATAGCTTGCCTTTCGAAGTTGTGAATGCTCCAACACTGGAAGGTTTTAAGAGAAGTCTGGACAAACATTTGTCTAAAATGGTATTTCCTGCAGTGGTGAAATCCAAATTTTTTTACTACCAGTTCTGTGGATGTGGCTTGGTGGGTGTGGCTTGGTGGGCATGGCAGGGGAAGGATACTGCAAAATCTCCATTCCCACCCCACTCCAGGGGAAGGATACTGCAAAATCCCCATTCCCTCCCCACTCCTGGGGGAAGGATATTGCAAAATCTCCATTCCCACCCCACTCTGGAGCCAGCCAGAGATGGCATTTGCCGGTTCTCCGAACTCCTCAACATTTCTGCTACCAGTTCTCAGAACTACTAAAAATTTCCGCTACTGGTTCTCCATAACTTGTCAGAACCTGCCGATTCTCACCCCTGGTGTCCTGGTTGTGCAGGGGGTTGGAGTAGAAGATCTCCAAAGTCTCTTCCAACTCTACTATTCTGTGGATTAACGGAGAGTGACTGGTCAAAAAATCATGCCTAAGGAAGAACAAGAACTAAGAGCCTGCTAATTTTTAGCATAGTGCCTTCAACTACCACACCAAGCTGGTTGTTACAGATCCCTACCAGTATTATATTAATTTGGTGTGAGTTGAATGCAGAAATTTCAAAGTGTGGGATTCGAAGCTCCAAATGAGATGTCTAACCAGGGTACACGAATTATTCTGAATCCATGTGGATCAATCTAGTTTTTCATGCAGGTGGACCAGAAGTGGGTTGCAGCAGGTTCTGACCAGTTCTGGAGAACCAGTAGTGGAAATTTTGAGTAGTTCGGAGAACCGGTAGTAAAATTTCTGACTGGCCCTGCCTCCATCTATTCTCTGCCTCCCAAGTCCCAGGTGATTGGGAGGAAATGGAGATTTTGCAGTAACCTTCCCCTGGAGGTGGATGAGAATGGAGATTTTATGGTTTCCTTCCCCTGGAGTGGGGTGGGAATGGAGATTTTACAGTATCCTTCCCTTGCCATGCCCACCAAGCCACGCCCACCAAATCATGCCATGCCCACTAAGCCACACCCATAGAACCAGTAGTAAAAAAATTTGAAACCCACCACTGTGGTGGACGTGTGTGAAGAATCCGACCTGATCCAGTCACATCCAATTTAGCTACTCCGACCAAATCAATCTGAACATTGAATCCCAATTGGATTGATTTTCTGAACTGATTCCAGGGTTTGCGTTAAAGCAGATATGATTCGCACACCACTGGCTTCACAAATTATAAAGACTTTTCTTAGAGCAATGCCTCATTTTGACGGATGGATTATGTGCCACCAGGTCAGTGTCAGCTCTTAGCAACCACAAAGATAGATTTTTCTCCAGGGTGATCTATCTCCAACCAGGTCCTTCAGATCTTTCAACTGTACTCGCATCTAGTGTAATTAAGTTCATCCACCTTACTGTTGGTCGTCATCTTTTTCTCTTCATTTTCCATTTTTCCCAAATCTTACAGAATTACAGAATAACAGAGTTGGAGGGGACCTTGAAGGTCTTCAACCTTCTGTTCAGGCAGGAAACCCTCTACCATTTCAGACAAATAATTATTCAATCTCTTCTTTAAAATGTCCAGTGTTGGAACATTCACAACTTCTGGAGGCAAGTCGTTCCACTGGTTAATTGTTCTCAACTGTTAGGAAATTTCTTCTTAGTTCTAGGTTGCTTCTCTCCTTGATTAGTTTCCATCCATTGCGTCTTGCTCTGCCTTCACTCTTCTTTCTGGCAGGCCCTTAGAAATATTATGAACTTCTCTGAATGAAAAAAATAATAATAAGTGTTTTTGTACTTGTGTCCATCCCGTTCATTCTTCCCTGTGGTCATTCTATTTACAATTTTAGCAATCCTATCTGCTATGTTCTTTCTTACTGATAAAAAATGTTACTTATGATACCATCTCAATCTCTATCTCTGTCCCTATCTCCATCTCTATCTATCTCTCTCTCTATTCTCTCTCTCTTCCCCACTTCATGTATTCCTCTATCTCTGTCTGTCTGTCTGTTTGTCTGTCTGTCTGTCTGTCAGTCTGTCAGTCTATCTATCTATCTACCATCTATCTATCTATCATCTCAATCATCGCTATCAACTCTCTATCTTTATGTATCCCTCTCTATCTCTATGTGTCTATGTTTGTCTATCTCCATCTCCATCATCTCTATTCTATCTATCTATCTATCTATCTATCTATCTATCTATCTATCTATCTATCTATCTATCTATCTATCCATCCATCCATCCATCCATCCATCCATCCATCCATCCATCCATCCATCCATCTATCTATCTATCTATCTATCTATCTATCTATCTATCTATCTATCTATCTATCTATCTATCTATCTATCATCTATCTCTCATCTCTCTCATCTCTCTCTCTCACACACACACATCTATCTCTATCTATCTATCTCTCATCTCTCTCATCTCTCTCTCATCTCTCTCTCATTTCTCTCTCTCACACAACACACATCTATCTCTATCTATCTATCATCTATCTATCTATCTATCTATCTATCTATCTATCTATCTATCTATCTATCTATCTACCTACCTACCTACCTACCTACCTACCTACCTACCTACCTACCTACCTACCTACCTACCTATCATATATCTCATCTCATCCCTCTCTCTCTCCCTCCCTCCCTCCCTCTCTCTCTCTCTCTCTCTCTCTCTTTCTCTCCATGCATGTATATCATTAGTGTCTCTCTCACACATCATAGGGAAGTGCTGAAAATAGCCAGGCAATGATTGGCAGTGGTGATGAACCCTGATTTTATTGAGAATTTTTTTTGGCATGACATTTATTGGCAAACCTCTCCAAAATAATCCCCTTCAAACCTGCCAGATGTGTTTTGAAGTGATGTGCTCCTGTCATGCATGGCTAGGAAAATAATGAGTGATGCCTGCTGCCAATCAGAGTGAAGGAAATCCACTCTTTGCTGTCATTTTAAGCTATGGCTGAATGGCCACTTTTTTAAAACAATCCGCGGGAGGGGCCAGATTGCTTTATGCTTTAATGCATAGAGCCTATCACATGTCATTCAACACAAATGTATTTTTTTTTCTGATACTGCTTCCAACTAAAGTTCCATCAGGTATAAGAGACTTGGGAAGGGGAACTGAACTCCATCACCTACTCTTCTTCATACATATTCATGTAAATGGAAAAGAGGCACAGAGGCTCAAGTAGTTTAATGATGATGGTCTCAGCTCCAGAGGTTCAAGTCCCAGCACTATGTGTCGGGGTGAGCTCTCGTCACTCATCTCAGCTTCTGTCCACCTAACATATTCTATGCAGGGAGATAAAACAGGCATCACTTCGACAGGGAGACAAGTTGGTGCTCTGTACAGGCAGTCAGATTCCTCCCCTCTGAACCTCCCTGGTTCCTATCATCCATTGGCAAGATGGCTTTGGAGAGGGAGGGGGCCTTGGATGACACTGGAGGAATGGTCACTCGCCTTTCTTTCTGGTGTGAAGCCAGCTCACCCTCTTGTGGTGCACCGTGGGAAGTGTGCAAGCATTTCCTACAACCGAGAGGGTATGTTGTGGCCCGTCAGCAGCCTGTAAAGTTAGTAGCTGATTCCTACAGCGAGGAGGCTGGTGTGGTGCTGCGCCAGCAGCCTGTGCAGTTGGCACTCAAGTCGGACAATGAGGAGGCTGGAGAAGATGTGGTGCCAGAGGCGGGGATTCAGCCTGGGCCTCAAAACCTCCAGAAGCTCCCTTAAGTGAAGAGGAAGAAGAGGAGGAGCCTCTTCTCGATGCACGAGCGTGCAGAGCTGCGAAAAGGCAGGAGTGGCTCCTCAGGAGGAGGAGTCCTCAAGAGTAAGGCTTGGGGCTAATTGGCCACTTCCTTAGCCTATTTAAGGAAGGACGACAACTGATGCAATTTGCAGGAAACAACTTCATTCAAATTCCTTCGCGTCTTGATTCCAGAAAACGTTTGATTTGGCTCTTGTTTCTCTCTTATCAGTTTTCCTGCAAATTGCTTCTGGGCATTCTGCCAACTACAGTAACAGGATTGCATGCGCACGCTCATTTTGCTCGTGCATGTGCCTTGTTTTGCTCACACACGTGTCTTGCTTCTGGGCATTTGCAGATCACCGATGATGACATCCGGGGCAGTGGACGGGGCCTCCAATCAGTTTTACTACCAGTTCTTGCGAACTGGTCCGAACTGGGTGTAACCCACCACTGCTGTACTCCATTCCTTGTTTTGTAGCAGAAAAATTTCCTTACAGAACCAGAAAAAAAAAAGTTTATTAAACCTTGTTGTATTCCATTTTTTGTAAACGTTGTAAATTTTCGTGTTTGAACAAAACAATGTCTTATTAGCCGTAGACTAATCTGCAGTTACCAGATTGCTGTACGAGAAGATTATTATTAATTTTTTTCTTCATTGTTGGAACTGGATAACTTTGGCGAGTCTGTTAATGTGCAAGTTGCCAATTCAAATATCTAATAGTTCTGAGCGCTGTGTTTGTACAAAGAAAGAAGGCTGGTGTATGTGTGTGTGTGATACAACATTGATTTATCATCAAGGAAACAAAAACTGTTGTTGTTACTTCTGGCTTTCACTTTGCAACCCTTCCAGTGATTTCTTTTTTTAAATTGCTGAGCGGAATCAAAAGGAGTAGACAAGCATTAAATTAAAATTAACCCCTTACTGATTTTTCCCAGCAGGCAAAAGGGTTTTTAAAACCAATAGTTTAGCAGGAATGTATTTTTGCATACATTTCTGTCCCCCCCCCACTCCCAAATAATTGTCAACTTCTAATCCTGTCAGAGTAAGTAAGCACAGGTAGCCTTCGACTTGTAAGTAATTCAAGTTGTGATTCATTTAGTGACCGTTCGAAGTTACAACGACACTGGAAAAAGTGACTTGTGACTCTTTTTTTTTTCACATTTACGACCGTTTCGGCATCCCCCATGGTCACGTGATTAAAATTCAGATGCTTGGGAGTTCTGAGGAGGAACTGGTTACCGCGGATAGAGAGACATTCAAGCCCATCTATACTGGGGACTAATGATTGGCCCTCAGAGGGACCCCGGTGGACATTACCGTCCGCCGGTGGCCGTTCCTTCGGGTTCCACCTCGTGATGGTAATGAGACAGCAGCCACTCGCATGGCAGGTCAGATCCTGGGTTGGTGGGGATGTCGATGCCGCAACTATCGCCTGCGCTGCCCGAGGCTTCCTCAGGAGTGTTGACAATAGGTGTAGCGCCATCTTCCAGCCGTGGCCTCTCGTAGCAACAGCATTTCTGCGGGAAAAAATCAGAATCATCTGGCCCTTTCGTTTTTTTCCCCAATGGTTTTCACCTTGCATTCAAGGTTAGTTTGTTGCCTCCTCTGTTAGTCCCACCAGAGTGGTTGCACCTATTTATAGTAAGTAGCCCTTACTTTTATACCGCTTCATAGTGCTTTACAGCTGTCTCTAAGCGGTTTGCAGAGTCTAAAAATCGGGGTCCTCATTTTACCATTTAGAAGGGTGGAAGGCTGAGTCAACCTGGAGCAGGCAAGAATCGAACTACTGACCGTCGGCAGAATTAGCCTGCAATACTGCATTCTGTCCACTGTGTTACCATGGTGCCTCCTTTATCTACTTGCATTTTGTGGACTTTTAAACTGCTAGATTGGCAGAAGCTGTGGTGAGTGATGGGATCTCCCTCCATCATGTGGTCCTGTCCTGTCCTGTCCTGTCCTATCCTATCCTATCATCTTATCCTACCCTACCCTATGCTACGCTACACTATGCTATCATCCTATGCTATGCTATGCTAAACTATGCTATGCTATCCTCTTATCCTATGCTATGCTATGCTATGCTATGCTATGCTATGCTATGCTATGCTATGCTATGCTATGCTATGCTATGCTATGCTATCCTATCCTATCCTATCCTATCCTATCCTATCCTATCCTATCCTATCCTACCATCTTATCCTCTCCTCTCCTACCCTACATACCCTATATATCCTACCCTACCCTACCCTACCCGATCCTATCCTATCCTATCCTATCCATTCCTATCCTACCCTACCCTACCCTACCCTACCCTACCCTATCCTATCCTACCCTACCCTACCCTACCCTACCCTATCCTATCCTATCCTATCTATCCTATCCTATCCTACTGTCTTATCCTCTCCACTCCTACTCTATGTACTCTACATACCTTACCCTACCCTACCCTACCCTACACTATCCTATCCTACCCTACCCTACCCTACTCTATCCTATCCTATCTTCTTACCCTACCCTACCCTACCCTATCCTCTTATGCTATGCTATGCTATGCTATGCTGTGCTGTGCTGTGCTGTGCTGTGCTGTGCTGTGCTGTGCTGTGCTGTGCT
>NC_142064.1:6732500-6775000 GCF_059756535.1 Pantherophis guttatus
ATTGGCCCTCTTCCAAATCACTCTCCCCATATCTATTACTTCAGCTCCCAGGAATGTCCCCCCTCCCATCTCATCTCCTAGGGGATATTATCTTCAGAGAAAATAAATAGGTGAGAAGTCAAGCGTCCTCTTGCCAGCTGCCCCCTCTTCTCCTTCTTATGTCAGCACTAGAGTAAATGCAGGTTGTAGAGCATTCACAACTGAAGTCAAACTGTTCCACTGGTTAATTGTTCTCACTGTTAGGGATTTTCTCCTTAATTCTAGGTTCTGTCAGGCCTGGAAGCCATCTTTTTTGTTTTCTGCCACATTTACTACTGTGGGAAACTGGGAGGGGGGATTGTATGGAGTAAGGGAGATATATAGTCATAATAACATTTCTTTCTCAGAGAGTCAGGGACATCTTGCCCTACACCTGGAACTGGGAGGCATCTCCAGTTGGGATGGTGCTTTGATTGAACCACGTGATGGACTTGTGGGTGCTGGGCAGGGACCTGGACTTTCCTTTGAGTGGGGAAAACCTGGAAACTTTCAGATTCGGGTTTTCCCAGATGTGCCAATATGCCTCTAATAAAATGGAACTTTGAGGAACTTCAAGCCTCGGAGTTTTCTTTCGTTGGGGGTGTTACTTGGAATCCTGACAGGTTGCTTCTCTCCTTGATTAGTTTCCATCCATTGCTTCTTGTCCTACCTTCAGGTGATTTGGAGAATAGGTTGACCCCCTCTTCTTTGTGACGGCCCCTCAAATATTGGAAGACTGCTATCCTGTCTCCCCTAGTCCTTATTTTCACTAGACTAGACATACCCAGTTTCTGCAACCATTCATCGTATGTTTTAGCCTCCAGTCCCCTAATCAACTTTGTTGCTCTTTTCTGCACTCTTTCCAGAGTCTCAACATCTTTTAAGACAACAGCTGGTTGGTAAATGCCTTGCTGACAAATTAATAATAGATAAAGAGTTTCCAGAATATTTAGCTTCACTGTAGATGTTTTCCAGGAGCAGCCTTTCTTTAGAACTGCATATATCTCGCCCAAGACAGCTACATTATGGAGCCAAAGAAACTACATCTAAATTCATGAGGTGATAAAATGTAACTAGCTCAAGGCTTACACACACACACACACATTTCCACACTATCACACCCCCTTGATTTACAAATGTTCCATCGCCTCCCCAATGGCCCCTGAATTACTGGCATTTCTTGAAATTATGACACAATAAAACATACTTTAAAAGACAAACCCATCACTTGCTTCGTCTTTAAAAAATGACTTGGAAATTTTTAAGAAGGTAATTGATGGAGACTTGAATTCATAGGCCATCAAAGACCTACAGTCTTTTAAAAAGCAAGGTTCTACAGTTAGGCAAGAAAAACCAAATGCACAGGTATAGTATATGTGGTACCTTGCTCAATAGTCATAACTATGAGAGGGATCTTGGAGTCCTAATGGACAATTGCTTAAATATGAGCAAGCCATGTGTGGCAGCTGCCAAAAAAGCCCACACAATCCTAAACTGCATTAACAGAGGGATAGAATCAAGATCACCTGAAGTCTTAATACTGCTTTATAATTTTGTACAGCCTCTCCACCATCTGTTTGTTGATGCAGTGTGTTCACCTGTCGGTCCGGTGCAAGATGTGGATCAGCTGAATTGTGGCCTCCACCAGCACCGCGGTCACTGGGCTGCAGATGGGATAAGGATAAGGCCACCCTTGGAATACTGCATCCAGGTCTGGTTGCCACGATGTTAAAAAAAGATGTTGAGACTCTAGAAAGAGTGCCGAGAAGAGCAACAAAAATGATGACAGGACTGGAGGCTAAAACATATGAAGAACGGTTGCAGGAACTGGGTATGTCTAGTTTGATGAAAAGAAGGACTAGGGGAGACATGATAGCAGTTTTCCAATATCTCAGGGGCTGCCACAAAGAAGAGGGAGTCAAGCTATTCTCCAAAGTACCTGAAGGCAGGATAAGAAGCAAAGAATAAAACTAATCAAAGACAGAAGCAACCTAGAACTAAGGAGAAATTTCCTGACAGTGAGAACAATTAATCAGTGGAACGACTTGTCTCCAGTGCACCAACACTGGAAGTTTTTAAGAAGAGACTGGACAGCCATTCGTCTGAAATGGCATAGGTTTTCCTGCCTGAGCTAGACTAGAAGACCTCCAAGCAGTAGTGGGTTGCCCCCGGTTCAGACCGGTTCGCAAGAACCGGTAGTAAAATCGGTGGGAGGCTCCACCCACCCACCCGGACTGCATCAGGAAGCTTCTGCGCATGTGCAGAAGTGTGCGCTCACACGTGAGTGAAGTTGCGTGTGTGTGCGTGGTCCCATTGCGAACCAGTAGTAAAGGTAAGTAGAACCCACCCCGCCTCCAAGGTATCTTCCAACTCTGTTATTCTGAAACGAGAGATATTTGAAGTTGCTAGTAGTAGATTCAGTACATTATTTTTGTAACACAGCTTCATAATTAATTGGGGTTCTTTTCCAGGAACACCAACTCCAGCTCATGAGAAGTAATTTGTTCCTCTCTCCACTAGCATTAATAGGTCATGCTTGGAATAGTGTGACCAGTTCAAAAAGGACAGTGACAAATTGGAGCAAGTTCCAAGGAGGTCTACTGAGATGGGGGAAAGATCTGAAAAGCAAAGCCTATGAGAAATAGTTAAATAATTTGGATTTCTCGTAAGAGAAATGGATTGTGGGGACATCTTTAGCAATCTGGATGCATGAAGGGGTTGTCACATAACCGATAATTAAAGGACAAGGAAGCGAATGAAACTATGGGTGCAATCCTAAAACAACCACTTGAGTATCATTGGCATTGACAAAACCATCATCAGCCAATTGCAAAAGGCAGCTTTACTCAGAACAATTTACATTCTGTGTTGATATTTTTAATACCTTCAAAGAACAACATCTGCCTACCCCAAGTCCTTGGGAGGGATTCAATAGGTGGATAAAAATGGCAAATCCAGTCTGAACTTCTGGCTGATTGTGCAATGAACCATAATAATTCCATCCATGGATATCCCCCTTAACAGAATAACAGAGTTGGAAGGGACCTCAGAGGTCATCTAGTCCAAACACCAGCTCAAGCAGGAGAGCCTATATTATTCTAGACAAAAGGCTGTCCAGTCTCTGTCCAGTGATGGAGAACTTCTGAAGGCAAGTCCTTCCACTGATTAATTCTTCTCATGGTCAGAAAATTTCTACTTATTTTTTTAGGTTGGTTCGCTCCTTCATTAGTTTCCATCCATTGCTTCTTGTCCTGCCTCCTGGTACTTTGGAGAAGAAGTTGACTTCCCCTCTTCTTTGTGGCAGCTCCTCAAATAGTGGAACACTGGTATCATGTCACCCGTAGTCCTTCTTTTCTGGACTGGACAATACCCAATTCTTGCAACTATTCTTCATATGTTTTAGCCTCCAGTCCCCCTAATGATCTCCTCTTCACTGTTTCTTGAGTCTCAACTCAAGTCATGACGGAGGGGCATGTGAAGCTCTGATGAAGTCTTTGATGGTGATATGGTAATGTATTCTACCAGAAAGGTCAATCATACCAGACATGTTTCAATGGAAGAATGAGACAAAGTGCATTCAATGTAGAGAAAAGTCGAATCCTACACTTAGGCAAGAAAAACCAAAAGTACACATATAGACTGGGTGAAACCAGGCTTAATAGCAGTGATTGTGAGAGGGATCTTGGAGTCTTAGTGGACAACCAGCTAAATATGAACCAGCTGTGTGCAGCGGCAGCTTAAAAAGCCAACACAAATCTAAATTGCATTAACAGAGGGATACAATCAAGATCAAGAGAGATACTAATACCACTCTATAAAGCCTTAGTAAGACCACACCTAGAGTACTGCATCCAGTTTTGGTCATCACACTATAAAAAAGATGTTGAGTCTCTAGAAAAAGGGCAGAAAAGAGCAACTAGGATGATTAGGGGACTGGAGACTAAAACATATGAAGAACGGTTAAAGGAACTGGGTCTGGCTAGTCTAGTGAAGAGAAGGACCAGGGGAGACATGATAGCAGTCTTCCAATATTTGCCATAGAGAGGAGGGAGTCAAGCTATTTTCTAAAGCACGCAAAGCCAGACAAGGAATCATGGATGGAAACTGAACAAGGAGAGATTTAACTTGAAAATAAGGAAAAAATTTCTGACAGTGAGAACAATCAACCAGTGGAACAGAAGTTGCCTTCGGAAGTTGTGGGAGCTTCATCACTTGAGACTTTCAAGAAGAGATTGGACTGCCATTTGTCAGAAATGGTGTAGGGTCTCCTGCTTGGGCGGGGGGTTGGACTAGATGACCTACAAGGCCCCTTCCAACTCTGGTAATCTGTAATCTGTAATCAATCTATTTAATATGGCAAGAAAAGAGAAAAAGAATCCTGTACTGGCTTGGTCAACTCCTAGGTCAGATGTCAGAGTTGCTGGACATCTGTTGACAAGTACACAACGGAACTTGTGATTTAAGACTGGGTAACCAGATTCTACTCCTTTAGAATTAAGAACAACAATCATCAACAAGACAAAATTATGCTGTGTTGGGAAAAATGGCACCATTATGGCCTGCTATTTTAAATTGGAACCAACAAAGCTGGTCTACTTAACGCAAGTGCCTTGGTAGTACAGTGGTCTAAAGCACCCTGTTATTAAGACCAGCTGCCTGAAATTACTGCAGGTTCGAATCTCGCCAGGCTCAAGTTTGACTCAGCCTTCCATCCTTTCTAAGGTAGGTAAATTGAGGACCCAGTTTGTGGGGGCAATAAGCTGACTTTGTATAAATATACAAAAGGATGAAGGCTATTGCTTAGCACATTGTAAGCCGCCCTGAGTCTCCGGAGAAGATATAAATCAAATTTAAAAAAAAAAGTGTTTGAACTGTGAAAAAGAATTTATTCAGACTCCACTCACATCAAAGGAGATGCACTCCCAGAAGTAAAATATTCAGGGATGCAGAACTGGAAGAGATTCAGAAAAATGTGTAAAAATGGAAGACCCCCAAAACAATAGTAGAACAAACATTCACATCGTAATGATTGGAAATATAGAGTGAATCCAGCTATTCAGGCAGAATAATATCTTGGTCTTGGTTTTTTAAACTGTGTAATAGGGGTTGTAATTGATCATATTCCTAAATGGGTATCAGGGATTCGTAACATGATGATGAAATCCAATCTCGTAGATGGGGTGTGAAAGCTTCAGAATTTCAAGGGAATGAACTTTTCTCTGAATTTCCATCAATTAGGGGGGGCTTGGAATAAATTTGACATATTTGCTATAGGGGCTTAACTCTTTCGAAAAGGGAAATTAAAATAACTGTAGTTAGATGACATTAAAGGCAGCTATAAACAGCTGTGCCGTGCCTACCTAATTGAAGCTTTGAAACATCAAAGAGCAACATCTTCAAATGAAAAGCTACATTTGAAAGATGCACATTCACACACACACACACACATACACAGCTTTTTTCTGAGTGGAGAATCAATGGATCAATGGATCTCCTGAAAACTCAACTCCCCCAATACTTGGGGACACTTACGTGCTATTTATTGATGGTCGACTTCAATAGTTGGACTTCATGAAAAGCATAGAGGATGTTCTGCCCCAGCTCCGGATTTCCGAGGATATTGACACACACCAACAGTCCTTATCAAATTTAGCAAGTAGCAAGTAGCAAGTAGCAAGAATAAACCAAAGTCTGGCAAAGGTTGGCAACCAGCCCAGAAAACAAGATACGATAAGACTTTTCCAAAAATGCTCTGATGATAATTACAAGTTGTTTCCAGCAAGAAACTTACTATCCACGTGTGACTTAAATAGGCTAAGGGAGTGGCCAACTATCCTCAAGCCTTACTCTCGAGGAGACCTCCTCCTCCTGAGTAGACACTCCTGCCTTTTGGCAGCCCTGTGTGCTCGAGCATTGAGGAGAGGCTCCTCCACTTCGCTCTCTCCACTTGAAGGAGCCTCTGGAGGTTCTGAAGGCCCAGCTGAGTCTCTGCCTCTGGCACCACATCCTCTTCAGCCTCCTCGCTGTCCGACGCGAGCGCTGGCTGCGCAGGCTGCTGGCGCGACATCACACCAGCCTCCTCGTCATCGGGATCAGCCACGATCCGCGCAGGCCACTGGCGGGCCACAACAGAGGAGGAAGAAGATGGAAAACCGAAGAAGTCATAGTGACAAACATTTATTCAATATGGTACACCAGAGGTGTCAAACTCAACACCCGAGGCATGGATTCGGCCCATGGGGTGTCTAGATCTGGCCTGTGGGAAACAGCAAAGGACCGACCCGCAATGCCTCTGCCAGTGAAAATGGAGCTTGGGAGGGCTGCCTGTGGCCCTCCCGAACTCTGTTCTTGCTGGCAGAAAGTTGAAGGAGACTACCACAGCTGAAAAAGACCATGAAAGCCCATTTTCACTGGCACAGGGCTTGGGTCACCACCTGCACCCCTGCCATGAGTGATGTTAAGATGGCCACGCCCACCCTGGCCATGCCCACTCCAGCCCCCCAGGATCAAACACAACCCTGATGCGACCCTCAATGAAATAGAGTTTGACACCCCTGTAGTACATAGTCCAAAAAAGCTAAAAAGCGCAAATCAGCAAAACAAAGGAGGAGGAGGAGGGGGAGGAGGGGGATGTATTCAGAAGAAGAAACTTGCAAGAAATAACTTTCATTCATTTCAGCACACATCTAGTCAATCAAAAAAAATGTAAGCATTGTTGGAAGAAAAATGTGGTTTGGTTCCAAGCTGGGAGGAAGATGCTGGAAATCAAATGGAGGCAGGCTGCAGAAAAGGAAGTCTCTGTTTATTTGGTTCCTAGAAATAGTGACAACAGCATGTTTCTGGAATGGCTGACAAAATGGGACTGAGAGTAGGTGGGCTTTTATAGATTATTTGGGGCTTTGTGGTTGAGATGCTTGTTCCTCTACAAGAATATGTCCTTCAATATTTTAACGGCTGTTGCCAGATTCCTATGGGGTCATGTAGGGGTCATGGCTGGCTCTAGAGGCAAAAGGGAAAATGCAAATCCTAGGTGTTTGTCTGAGCTAATCTTGTCAGCTTTGGCTTGCCTAATTGTATTGCTTATTTGGAGTCTCTTTGCTTAGGAATAGATTGGCCCAATCTTTCTGAATAGATATAAAATCTCCATTCCTAAATACCAGCCTCTTCAAGCTTCTCCTTGAGGTTGCTTTTCTACGGCAGGAAGACTGGGGCTGCTTTGTTAAGATTTTTCTCCTCCTTTAGAGGAAATATTCTATCCTCCCTCCTTTTAATATTAAGAATAAAGAATATTTTAATCTGCAGATGGGGGCTCCTCACAGCATTTTGGTACAGCAAAACAATGCACCCATCGCCACAAAAAACATAGTTGTTCTATATTTTCTCTTGCAATTTGATTTAAAGTTATTTGATTTATCGGTTTTCTTCTCTACCGTGTTTCCCCAAAAATAAGACCCTATTGGAAAATAAACCCTAGCATGATTTTTAGGATGTTCATAATATAAGCCCTACCCCCCCAAAAAAATAAGCCCGAGTTAAGATCATCAGACAGATGGATGCATTTAGTACCACATTTCCCCAGAAATAAGACCTAACCAGAAAATAAGCCCTTTTGGAGCAAAAATTAATATAAGACCCAGTCTTATTTTTGGGGAAACACAATAGTACTCAATAAAGATAGCCGGTAGTTTTTAAAAACTGTAACAGAACAAAATATGGTGATGATGAATTCAGCAAGGCTTATGCTTTACCTGAGATGATAGAAGAAGAAGAAGGTGAAGGCGGAGGAGGAGGAGGAGGAGGAGGAGGAGGAGGAGGAGGAGGAGGAGGAGGAGGAGAAGAAGAAGAAGAAGAAGAAGAAGAAGAAGAAGAAGAAGAAGAAGAAGAAGAACAAGAACAAGAAGAACAAGAAGAACAAGAAGAACAAGAAGAACAAGAACAAGAAGAAGAAGAAGAAGAAGAAGAACAAGAACAAGAAGAACAAGAACAAGAACAAGAAGAACAAGAAGAACAAGAACAAGAACAAGAACAACAAGAAGAACAAGAAGAAGAAGAACAAGAAGAACAACAACAAGAAGAAGAAGAACAACAACAAGAAGAAGAACAACAACAAGAATTCAGTACAGCTCATACTTGAACTGAAAGAGGCTTCACTTGAACAACCAACAGACTGAGCTACAAATTAGGAAGCCACTGATTTTTTTCAGCTCAACTCTGCTTTAAGTAAGTCCCTGACTCTCAGCCAAACTCACTTTTCATCCCTAATATGGTGGCTAATCACAGTGTCGTAAAATCATTAGGTGCTGCATGGCTTATAATTTAATAAATCACTTTGAAGATCTGGAAGCCCTGGCCAACATTTAAATGCAGCAGTTTAAAAATTAAGAAGTATGTTGGGTCTTTCTTTACAGATTTCAGCTAAGTGTCCTTCAGACTTCAGTGCCTCCAAGTCAGAAACCTAGATGAGTTGAGTCCTAAAGTGGGGGGAAATGTTCCTATATCAAAGGTGGAGAACTGATTCAATTTAAGGACCAGATGGAGCTCTGAGCTTTTCAGGGTTGGTAAAGAGGACATATTATGTCAACTTAGGTCTTAAAGGAAGAAAGTTCTGGCTGCTTCATCAACTTGAGTTTGTCCTTTCAAGAAGAGTTAAAAAACAAGGAGACTGATATGCATTGTATAATAAGCTGAAATTAGGCTCTCTCTAGTTTTGACTACTTGCAATCGGAGAGCGAGATGAGCTGGTAAAGACTCCTGAAGATGTGAGATGGTGGTAGGATTTTTGTTCCTGCAGTATGATACAAACCAGGTTAGTTAGACAAATAGGTCCACAGAAGCTACAGTGGCCCCCAAGCTGTAATTTAAGAGTTCAACTGAACACCACACACCCAACCAGAAACTGCACATCCAATCCATGTGATCAGTTTATAATTCAATGTGTTCAACTCAGTTCAAGGCTGCATAAACAGAGGGATAGAATCAAGATCACGTGAAGTCTTAATACCACTTTATAATGCCTTGGTAAGGCCACACTTGGAATACGGCATTCAGTTTTGGTCGTCACGATGTAAAAAAGAAGTTGAGACTCTAGAAAGAGTGCAGAGAAGAGCAACCAAGATGATTAGGGGACTGGAAGCTAAAACATACGAAGAACAGTGGCTGGAACTGGGTATGCCTAGTTTAATGAAAAGAAGGACCAGGGGAGACATGATAGCAGTGTCCCAATAACTCAGGGGTTGCCACAAAGAAGAGGGAGTCAAACTATTATCCAAAACACCTGAGGGTAGGACAAGAATCAATGGGTGGAAGCTAATCAAGGAGAGAAGCAACTTAGAACTAAGGAGAAATTTCCTGACAGTGAGAACAATTAATCAGTGGAACAACTTGCCTCCAGAAGTTGTGAATGCTCCAACACTGGAAGTTTTTAAGAAGATGTTGGATAGCCATTTGTCTGAAATGGTGTAGGGTTTCCTGCCTAAGCAGGGGATTGGAGTAGAAGACCTCCAAGGTCCCTTCCAACTCTGCTATTCTATTTTATTCTATTCTATTCTATTCTATTCTATTCTAGTCTAGTCTAGTCTAGTCTAGTCTAGTCTAGTCTATTCGACTCGACTCGACTCGACTCGACTCGACTCGACTCGACTCGACTCTATTCTATTCTATTCTATTCTATTCTATTCTATTCTATTCTATTCTATTCTATTCTATTCTATTCTATTCTATTCTGAATAATCTTACTTGCGGGGACTACAATGCAGATTTAAATATTCCTAAATTTATGTGACCTTCAAGTTGGACTGTCAACTGTCTTTTGTCTTTATCGGCACAAAAAAAGAAACTGTTGAAAAATGGTCTCATAAGTTTTCAGACCAAAGTAGCACAGATTCCCAACTGTACTTTTGCTCCACCAGTGTTCAAGCACTGGAAAAAATATGACCTCAATATAGTCATTTTACCACTGCTCATCCTAGAATTGATACCTTTGTGCTGTGCTTTGCCCTGTACCGCAGTGGTGTTCCATTAAAATCCACCGCCAATGCCATTATGTTGCTATTAGACAGGAGTGCCGAGCGGCTCAATTTTTCAAATAAATATAAATTGTGAAGGGCTGAAGTGTGAAGTGGCCTCAAGTGACCTTTCGAAGGAGATTCAAACACCCGTTCAAAACATTCCAGCTTTTGACTCTCCGTCAATTCCCCCCCCTTTTTTTTTTGGCTGGGACACGTGTCCCCGATCAAATAATTTATGTTCGGAAAAGGGTATGGTTGAGGGAGCTATTGAACATGTCAGATGATCTCCAGCCCCCAAAAATACAGTCGCATAAGGAGAAGGTCAGCTTCACCACTGCTGAAGTCATCTTGGAAATTAAAAATATGAACCTGAATGGGCCTTGCTCACAGGGTTGTGTGACCCTTCACAATTGTGACATTAGTGGATGAGAACAATGCCTTTGAGAAGGGAGCTATCTGGAGACTCTGGCCTGGGTGGCCCATGGCGTGTGTGGTGGCTTAGGCTCATAGATGGTGGGAGGGGGGAAGGTTGTGGATGATGGAGCTTGCGATGGGAAGCCAGCTACAGTTTCAGTCTATTGTGCAAAAAAACGTGATATTTAAATGCTTCATTTTGGATGGCATATTGTGTGGACTCTTGATCAGCAGTAAGGTAGTCCAGAGAAGGATATCTAAAAGTATCACCTCTGCTTTATTTTAAGGTTACATTAACAGAATCTTGCAGGTATGAAACTACCGGTATATCCCCCCCCACCCCCTCCACCCCATTGCCCTTACCTGTCTCCCGTGCTTCTGGCTCCTTTTAGTAGCTTTAGAATTCATCAGTTTAAGGGAAGACATAAAAATCAGAAACTGGCAAGTAAAGTAAGAATATATTTTCCTTGTCAGAGTCCTCCTCCTCCTCCTCCTCCTTCTTCTTCTTCTTTTCCTCCTCCTTCTCCTTCTCTTCCTCCTCCTCCTCTTCTTCTTCTCCTCCTCCTCTTTTTCTTCTTTCTTCTTTCCTCCTCCTCCTCCTCCTCCTCCTCCACCACCACCACCACCACCACCTCTCCTTCTCCTTCTCCTTCTCCTTCTCCTTCTCCTTCTCCTTCTCCTTCTCCTTCTCCTTCTCCTTCTTCTTCTTCTTCTCCTTCTCCTTCTCCTTCTCCTTCTCCTTCTCCTTCTTCTTCTCCTTCTCCTTCTCCTTCTCCTTCTCCTTCTCCTTCTCCACCTCCTCCTCCTCCTCCTCCTCTTCTTCTTCTTCTTCTTCTTCTTCTTCTTCTTCTTCTTCTTCTTCTTCTTCTTCTTCTTCTTCTTCTTCTTCTTCTTCTTCTTCTTCTTCTTCTTCTTCTTCTTCTTCTTCTTCCTTCCTTCCTCCTCCTCCTCCCCTTCTCTTCCTCCTCCCCCTCTTCTTTTTCCTCCACTCTTCTTTTTTTTAAAAAAAAAAAAGTTTTGTTGGTTTTTTTCTTTTCTCCTCTCCCACCTTCACCTACATCTTTCTCTTTTTTTTTTTGAACAGAGTGTTGGTTGTTTCTTATCTTATACAATTAGTCAAATTCAAATACATTTTACTCAATTACAATTTTTGTCAATATTGTCTTCCCCCCTTTCCTTTTTTTTGAATATACCTCAGTATTTCTATACTTGCATACATAAACATCTTCTTCATTTATCCCTAAATTTTAACTTTACTATTTATACATATTTGTCCTTCTTTTTCCTCCACTCTTCTCTTTCTTTTCTTTCTCTTCTCTCCCTCCACCATTCTTTCCCTCCTTCTCTTTCTCTGCCTTCTCCTTTTCCTCCACCTCCTCTTCCTCCCTTTCTTCTTCTTCCTCCTTCTTCTTTTTCTCCTCCTTTTTTTCCTCCTCCACCTCTGTTTCAAATTCAAATACTATTAAAAATCCAGATAGCACATAATTGATTTTAATGTTATGTTAAGTTCTCTCTCCGCAGATCTATTATTGAACATTGATATTTGGGCTCCAAAGGCATTTTTTCCCCATTCTGCTCCAAAAGCATTTAAAAATACTACAAGGAATTAATTGCACAGAAACACTTCTCCTTTCTTTTCTGTTGCTGTAAACCAAGATTCCCTGTTTCCCTTTTTTCCCTTTTTAAAACGTAAATTTTAATTCGTTTTTAATTTATTGGGGTGTTTTAAACCTGTCTTTGGCCAAATTGTTTAATTCAATTTTATTCAGTTTTAAATTTTGTATTTATGTTTTTTATCCTGTGGCTGTTCACCGCCCTGAGTCCTTCGGGAGTAGGGCGGTATACAAATCAAATAAACTAAACTAAAACTAAACTAACTAAAAACTAAGATGGTTTATCAAGTTTTTTGTTTTGTTTTGTTTTCAATAACATTAATAAGCAGAAGTACCATCAAAGATTATGGATCCAAGATAATTTGCAAAACTTACATACCTTATTTTTCGGAGTATAAAACACACTTTTTTCCCCAAAAAAAGAGGGTGAAAATCTGGGTGCGTCTTATACCCTGAATGTAGCCTCACCCAGCCTCGCAAACTGAGATTTCAGAGGCTGAAAGAAGCCTCTGAAAGCAACTTCAGAAAAAAAGCCTCTGAAAGGCTTTTATCTAAAATAATATGGCAAGCAACAAAAGAAGAATCAGTAAAGGTTCTAACCAAACTATGCTAACAAATCTGGAGAATGACACAATAACCAACAGATTGGAAGAGGTTAATCTACATACCAATATCAAAGAAAGGGGATTGAACAGAGTACAGATAGTCCTTCAGAAAAAAAGCCTCTGAAAGAAGCTTCAGAAAAAAGCCTCCAAACAGAGCTTCAGAAAAAAAGCCTTTTTTCCTGAAGCTCTGTTTTGGATGCTTTCAGAGGTAGAAAAAAATGTTTTTCTGAAATGGAATTTCAGAAGTTTCAGAGATAGAAAAAAAAAAGCAAGGCACAGAGCTCACAACCAATGAACTTGTTGCTAAAATTCACCTCTGGTGACTTTGCTGTTTTCCAAAGAGTGTCTTTTTAATGCAAATGGACTGTTGAATCTTGTCCTGATGGGTTTGGTCTCTGCTGCTGTGCCATACATTTATGAAGTGGTTGTTTTGTTTCATTACCCAAAGTAGGTAATATCTTCAGTGCTTGAAGGAATGAGGTTTGCAGGGAGGAGGAGGAGGAGGAGGAGGAGGAGGAGGAGGAGGAGGAGGAGGAGGAAGGAGAAGAAGAAGAAGAAGAAGAAGAAGAAGGAGGAGGAGGAGGAGGAGGAGGAGGAGGAGGAGGAGGAGGAGGAGAAGAAGGAGAAGAAGAAGAAGAAGAAGAAGAAGAAGAAGAAGAAGAAGAAGAAGAAGAAGAAGAAGAAGAAGAAGAAGAAGAAGAAGAAGAAGAAGAAGAAGAAGAAGAAGAAGAAGAAGAAGAAGAAGAAGAAGAACTATTCTGAGTTTGGTTCAGTAATGAAATCCATATTTTTTTACTACTGTTTCTGTGGGCGTGGCTTGGTGGACATGGCAGGGAAAGGATATTGCAAAATCTCCATTCCCTTCCCACTCCAGGGGAAGGATACTGCAAAATCCCCATTCCCTCCCCATTTCAGAGGAAGGATGCTGCAAAATCCCCATCCCCTCCCCACTCCAGGGGAAGGATACTGCAAAATTTCCATTCCCTCCCCACTCTGGGGCCAGCCAGAGGTGATATTTGCAGGTTCTCCGAACTGCTCAAAATTTCCGCTACCGGTTCTCCAGAACCTGTCAGAACCTGCTGGATTTCACCCCTGGTTTGGTTGTTTTCTTGCAGACATTTTATTACCCAAACTAGGTAGCATCAGCAGCACTGCATAAAAACAACCAAAACTCGGAGAGCACCAAAGACCCCCCAAAGTTATCACTATTGAGTTCAATAAAGGGATTAAGAATAAAGATTTGAAACAGGAATCACACTGAAAATATCACAGCATTACACAGGATATTTGTTCACCTATTGCTTCTACCCAATCAGTATTCAAATTGTCAATATCACACTCACAGCCCTATTTAAGTGCTCCTGGAGTAAAGATTTTTTTTTTTAAAAAAATATACTTTTACTTTTATTTGATTTGTATACCGCCCTACTCCCGAAGGACTCAGGGCAGTGAACAGCCAACAATAAAATACATACATACAAAATTTAAAAAGCAGAAATCAAATCAAATTAAATAGTTTGGCCCAGACAGATTAAAACCCCAATCAATTTAAAACCAATTTAGACTTTAAGTATTAAAGATATTCAAAATATTAAAATTGTTTAAAAAGAGGGAGAAAGTTAGGCCAGGCCTGCCTGATGAAATAAAAAGATCTTTAGAGCACGGCGGAAGGTGTGCAGAAACCTCAATTCTTTTAAAGAATTGAGGTTTTTCTGGGGCAGAAAAGAATGCCAAAGATCCTGAATATAATTTTCTGTTCTTGCTTCCCTAAATCCCTTCATGTATATTCACAGCAAGCCTACAAATAACTGGGATTAAGGGACAGAGGCTGTTTTCCAGGAATTAGACCACCGTCTCGGGTCTTTTAAAAGATCAGGCTGCATTTAAACTTCCTAAAACCCGAAATAACAGGAGCCTGTATTTCTAGGGCTGGGTGTATCATTTTAATTCTCAAAGGCATTACAACTTCCCATTATGGACTGTAATGGCAGGCAATTTTGTGTGTGTTATGTCAAATTGCAAGGCAGAGCAATTTGGCAAGTTTCATAGACTGATGGATTCGAAAGCCAAAGGGATCGTTATGAACATCTTGGATGGCCTCCTTTGCAGCACAGGTCATCAAAATTCACCTAGTAATTTCTGGGTCGAGCCCAGCCTGACCTGGAGGTTGAACTTTGGTAAAACTTCCCCCTCCCCAGGTTCCTTTCCTGAATTACAATAAAAGATTGTTCCACCGTGACTGTGTCCTTGGATTTGCCTCTGTGAAATGGCCTCTGTGAACTGTATTTTTTTTTTTAAAAAAAGAATTTTTGACAGACGTTTGGGTGGGGTTAAATCCACAGTTGGAAAGGAGATGATAGATAAATAGATAGATACGATAGATAGATAGATAGATAGATAGATAGATAGATAGATAGATAGATAGATAGATAGATAGATAGATAGATAGATAGATAACAATATGGATAGAGAAAGACAGACAGACAGAGAGAGACAGAGAGAGATGATGATGATAGATAGGTAGATAGATATATAGATATAGATGAGAGAGAGAGATGAAAGAGAGAGGTGAGAGAGAGAGAGATGCTTGAGAGATGATAGATAGATAGATGATAGATAGATAGATAGATAGATAGATAGATAGATAGATAGATAGATAGATAACGATATGGATAGAGAAAGACAGACAGAGAGAGACAGAGAGAGATGATGATAGATAGGTAGATACTGTAGATATATAGATATAGATGAGAGAGAGAGATGAGAGAGAGAGAGATGAGAGAGATGTGTGTGAGAGAGAGATGCTTGAGAGATGATAGATAGATAGATAGATAGATAGATAGATAGATAGATAGATAGATAGATAGATAGATAGATAGATAATGATATGGATAGAGAGACAGACGGACAGAGACACACAGAGAGAGCTGATGATAGGTAGATAGATACTGATAGATATAGATGAGAGAGAGAGATGAGAGAGAGAGTTAAGAGAGACAGAGAGAGAGAGAGCTGATGATGGTAGATAGATAGATAGATAGATAGATAGATAGATAGATAGATAGATAGATAGATATAGATGAGAGAGAGAGAGAGAGAGAGAGAGAGAGAGAGAGAGAGAGAGAGAGAGAGAGAGAGAGAGAGAGATGCAACCTCCTAAAGTAATTCAAAGAGGAGTTAGGCAAACTCAGTCTTTCTTTGAAAGACTCCAGGTGTGGTCTTGAGAAGATATATATTCCCCATAGGTCTCAAATCCATTGGAAATATTGGAACCTCCCTAATAGCTCCCAATACAGAGAATATTGTACATGCAGATAGTAGAGTCCTCAGTCTGGCAAAATTCTATCTATGTGTGTGAAAAGAACTCCCCTTGGAAGATTCACCATGTGTCATTCTTGGTTTTGGGCCTGGCATAGTCTGATCTGCTAGTGTTCGTGAGTTTCAATTTCTTTCTTTCTTTCTTTCTTTCTTTCTTTCTTTCTTTCTTTCTTTCTTTCTTTCTTTCTTTCTTTCTCTTTTTCTTTCCTTCCTTCCTTCCTTCCTTCTTACTTTTTCTTCCTTCCTTCCTTTCCCTCTCTCTCTTTCTTTCTTTCTCTCTTTCTTTTTATTTCCCTTCCTTCCTTTCCTTTCCCTCCCTCCCCCTCCCTCCCTCCCTCCCTCCCTTCTTTCTTTCTTTCTTTCTTTCTTTCTTTCTTTCTTTCTTTCTTTCTTTCTTATTGTATACGCAAACCAGAGTCTTCTGGACTTGGCAGCTGCATTAAATCAAATTAATTAAATTAATTTTGGCTGGCAAGAGGTCATCCTTTTTTTTTTTCCCCTTCTCCTTACTTTGTCTACCATATATGATTGATCTCACCCATACCCTCACTCAGAGACACGGAAACATGTTTCATGTGCTGCTGTAAATGTAATAGGATGCCTGAATGAGTATGTTTACATTGTCATCAAAGCTACAAAGAGCTTCTGTGAGTCAAGCGTCCTCCATCCTTTGAGGCAACAATGAGCTGGATTACTGAGAATCTCCTAGACATTCGTCCCTGGTGGTTTTAAAGAAAATACCACTTTATAATGCCATGGTAAGGCCACACTTAGAATACTGCATCCAGTTTTAGTTGCCACGATGTAAAAAAAGTTGTTGAGACTCTAGAAAGTGCGCAGAGAAGAGCAACAAAGAGGATTAGGGGACTGGAGGCTAAAACATATAGAGAATGGTTGCTGGAATTGGGTATGTCTAGTCTTATGAAAAGGACTAGGGGTGACATGATAGCAGACTTCCAATATCTCAGGGACTGCCATAAAGAAAGAGAGTCAAGCTATTCTCCAAAGCACCTGAAGGCAGGACAAGAAGCAATGGGTGGAAACTAATCAAGGAGAGAAGCAACTTAGAACTAAGGAGAAATTTCCTGACAGTTAGAACAATTAATCAGTGGAACGACTTGCCTGCAGAAATTGTGAATGCTCCAACACTGGAAGATTTTAAGAAGATGTTGGATAACCCTTTGTCTGAAATGGTATGGGGTTTCCTGCCTAGGCAGGGGGTTGGACTAGAAGACCTCCAAGGTCCCTTCCAACTGTGTTATTCTGTTCTGTTCTGTTCTGTTCATCCACCCAGATCAAAAGATTGGACAACCATTTGTCCAGGGTGGTCCTGTCTAGGGCAGAATGTTGAACTAGAAGACTTCTAAGGTCCCTTCCATCCCTATGTTTCTATGATTTTATATTCATAGGGGAAGAGCCCTAAGAACAGTTGAAGACTGAATCTGGACTACCTTTTCAGATGGAGCTTCTTGGATGAGAAGCAAACTGTCTTCAAAGAAAAACAAGAAAGTCCAGTTGAAAAAGCTCCTTTGGGGACAACCATGACCTGGATGACCGAGAATATCCATAGACACTTAGCTATGCACTTTGGGATGAATACCCTTTGAATGGTGCAGGAATATGAATGGATTTCCAGAAAAATTGCAGATTACAAGAAGATCCGCACTTCAGTTTGAGATGCAGACAACACAGACTCATCCCCAACAGCCTGTACCTATCTTTCAACAGGGGACGGGACATAGGGAAGAAACCATCCTGCAGAAAGCACAGCTCCACAACACTGTCTTTTCAGCCGTTCCAAGAAGGTCTCCACACCCATTTGCACTACCCAGGTGACCCCGAGGACACAGACAAACCTCCAAGTGGCCTCAACGACTCTCTAAAAAGGATGCAAATGACCAACTGTCTGCAAGGAATCCTTGCTGAAGAAGCTTCTTGGATGAGAAGTGAAACCTCTTCAGAAAAAAACAAAGAAAGTCCAGTTGCCTCTTGAAAAAGCACCTTTAAGACAACCATGATCTGGATGACTGAGAATCTCAACAGACATTCAACTATCTTTACAGGCGACCTAAAGTAAGATTGACGGATCTTGTTGTAGCCCATCAGCCTGCTTCATGAGGTTTAGACAAAGATTCCTATTTTCTTGGCATGAGAGTTGGAATTTCATCAGCTCTCAAGTTCAGTCCAGTCACATTTCTACAATGGCTTATCATTCTGGCCAAAAAAAGGATCGATGTAAATATTCCCAAGGATATTTCATGCTCATCTCTCTTACTTCGCTGAGTTTAGAAGGCATTATTGCTCACCCATGTCCTTTTTGGAAACCAACTGTTCAGGACAAATATGAAATTGGCAAGGAAGACCCAAGAGCCTTGTGCGTTTAGCCAGCCTGCCCGCTTCTTCTAAATGATGGACCTCCACGCTAATCCATATTTCCTCAATGTGAGGCAAGTGCTGAGGCCAGAAGGAAGCATTGGACCAAAGTAGCGCAGGAGGTAGCTTCTTTATTGCATATCTGCTCCTTTGCCAACCTTATTTGAATTTTATGGCCTTCTAAAATCAGAAGATTAGGTGGTAATTAGCTCTTTCCTCATCACTCTCCATTTTACCTCTCTAAGCAATCTTTGGATAATGATCCTCACTCACCCCCCTGTACAACTTTGGAGACAGTTCTCAGCCAAATATTAAGCCAGCGGTTAGGAAAGTGTGCTCGGCCACCTGTTCTCCTGACCCAAGGCTGACCCAGTTAACGAAAAGCTGCACATCTCAATTAGTCCTGCAGAACCCATCGAGCCTCGTTTCGTAATGAAGGCTGTCTGGCCCTCTTAAAAAAACAGCGATTCGATCAAGGATGCTAAAAGAGGGACGGCCCTATTTAGAATCTCTGCATGTCCAGAGAGCACAAATTGCTGACTGACTTAGCCATTAAGATATATGCCAAGACACTTCGGAGGACTTTTGGGTATCCATACAACTTCACAGATCTATACTATATAATCTCTCTCTCTCTCTCTCTCTCTCTCTCTCTCTCTCTCTCTCTCTCTCTCTCTCTCTCTCTCTCTCTCTCATCTCTAGATCTGTCTGTCTCTCTCTCTCTACCTGTCAGGTATCATTTATCTCTATCTATCTCTGTATCTCTCTCACGCGCACCATACTTCCTTCTCTCTCTCTCATCTCTCTATTTCTCTATCATCTATCTATCTATCTATCTATCTATCTATCTATCTATCTATCATCTATCATCTATCATCTATCTATCTACCTACCTACCTACCTACCTAATTTATCATCTATCATCTCTCTCATCTCTCTCTCTCATCTCTCTATTTCTCTATCTATTTCTCTATCATCTATCTATCTATCTATCTATCTATCTATCTATCTATCTATCTATCTATCTATCTCTGTGCCTGTCTCTCTCTCTCTCTATCAGCTATCATTTCTCTCTCTCTCTCTCTCTTTTTTTTTTTCTCTCTCTCTCTCTCTTCATACCTCCCTCCCTCTCTACCTATTTATCATTTATCATCTATCATCTCTCCCTCCCTCCCTCCCTCTCTCTCTTGCTTAAGCTTTTTTTCCAGAAGAGAGTTCATCTCTGTCAATCTGAAACAACGCAGCTATGCAATTTGGGAAAAGTTGTATTCTTAACTGCTTCACATCATCCTTATTCGGTCTTTCTTAATCCAGTCTGTACGCTGTGGTGCGTGTAAAGGAGAGATGCCTAATGAAACTTCCGAGACTTTTCTGCTTCGCTATAATTTCATCGCTGCCCTCATCTTTCCTGAGGCACCCACCTGCATCACACTTTTCCCCCCTGTCTTGCCCTCTCTTGGAGGTGGCATCAAAGTGCGGTGGCATCAATCATTGGCAGACCTGAGGCATTTGAAGGAAATTGCTGGATGGCTCCAGTTAATTATGGAACTAAGGCAGCTGGCTCAGAGCGCTTCATTTCGTTTTAGGAAGATTTAAAACAGGCATAAAGATAATCTAGTCCAACTCCCTGAGGTTGAAAAACGTGAAGTCCTTCCAGGCAGGACCATAACTGGACCATCAGCAGAGCAGGGCAAAGACCCCCTCTGGCCATCGTTTCCATCTGCCGCTCAAACAGAATCAGTGAGTCCATCAAGACCCCTCCCAAGCCACACACCACTCCTTTCAATGGGATCGTGACCCCATCTAAGATAATTAACAAACCCAACGATCACCCAGATGTTTATGAGTTAACAGGAGCAGCCAGAAAACCTGGATGATGCTGTCAGGACCAGATTGTAGAACTTTTAGGGACCTAATAATAATGGGACGATTGAATTATCCAGATCTTTGTTGACTAACAGGACTGGTCACAACCTTAAACATTTTAAAATGGTCTTTGGTGACTCTTTTATTTTTCAAAGGAATGAAGGAGAGACAAAGAGCACAGCTTTCCAAATTTACAGAAGAACGGAGTTGGAAGGGACCTTGGAGATCTTCTAGTCCAACCCCTTGCACAAGCAGAAGAGCCTGTATCATTCCAGACAAATGGCTGCCCAGTTTCTTCAGATTCAGATTAACAGAGTTGGAAGATGACCTTGTAGGTCATCTAGGTCAGCTTTCTGGAATGTTGACACAAATCCCCACCCAAGCATCTTCTTAAATGCCTCCAGGGTTGGAGTGCCCAACTTCTAATGGCAAGCCTTTCTAGTGATTAATTGTTCTCACTGTCAGGAAATTTCTCCTTAGTTCTAGGTAGCTTCTCTCCTTGATTAGTTTCCATCCATTGTTTTTTGTCTTGCCTTCAGACGCTTTGGAGAATAGGTTGACCCCCTCTTCTTTGTGGCAGCCCTTCAAATATTGGAACACTGCTATGTTACCCTAGTCCTTCCTCCTCCTCCTCCTCCTCCTCCTCCTCCTCCTCCTCCTCCTCCTCCTCCTCCTCCTCCTCCTCCTCCTCCTCCTCCTCTTCTTCTTCTTCTTCTTCTTCTTCTTCTTCTTCTTCTTCTTCTTCTTCTTCTTCTTCTTCTTCTTCTCCTCCTCCTCCTCTTCCTCCTCCTCCTCCTCCTCCTCCTCCTTCCTCTTCCTCTTCCTCTTCCTCTTCCTCTTCTTCTTCTTCCATATCTGTCATCGGACGTCAGCAATCATGTTGGCGACCCTATTTTTATCAGCAGCCGCACGAAAAAGGGCTGCTGAGTTTTGTCCAAACCAGTCCCTTAGATTTTGAAGCCATGATGTTCTTCTTCTGCCTGGACTTTGTTTGCCTTCAATCTTTCCTTGAAGGATTAAGTGAACTATGCCATATTTTTCCGGGTGTCGCATCACATGTCCGAAATACTTTAACTTTCGCTTTTGAATGGTTTTGATGATTTCCCTTGGCTTTACTAGACTAGGCAAAATCAATTCCTGCAACTATTCTTAATATGTTTCAGCCTCCTTCTATATATAAGATGTTTCTAAGATGGTGACCAAAACTGGATGCTATATTCCAAGTCTGGTCTTACAAAACCTTTATAAGACGGTACTAATGCTTCATATAATCTTGATTTTATCCCTCTGTTATTGCCACCTGGGACTGCACTGGCTTTTTTTGGCTGCTGCCGCATACTGCTGGCTCATATTTAAGTGATTGTCCACTAGGACTCCAAGATCCCTCTCACAGGTACTGCTTGTCAAGTTTCCGAAAGATGCCCTAATTAATTCATGAGCCACGATCCAAACTTCAAAGGAAATATAGTCATTTATTAGGAGCAACATTCCGGCAATACTCGGATGCAGTCAGGACTGATCCTACGTAGATTTACGTTCCCCTATGACCCTGTCTCTCTCCTCCCCCCTGGCCATGTCATAAATCACATTCTCCAATTAACCACTTTGGCTGGCTGTGAAACCTAACACCCTCCTTCTGATTGCGGTCAGAAAGAATGTATGGAATTCACTTCAGTTCTCCCTCCCTCCTGCTCATGGCAACTTGAAAGCTTTGCAAGTTGACATTGCTATTGAGCCAGGTTTCATCTAACCTGTACATTTAGGTTTTTTCCCCCTAAGTGTAAAACCTTGCTTTTCTCTACATCAATTTTCATTTTGTTAGATGGGGCCCAGTGTTCAAGTCGGTCAAGATCCATCTGGATCTTGAGCCTATCTTTTGGGGCATTGGCTATTCCTGTCAGCTTAATATCATCAGTAAATTTGGTGAGCTCCTCTTCTATCCCTTCACCTAAATTGTTTATGAACAACTCAATTTGCCATTCTGAATTTATTTGTTTCCTAGTATGATTTGATAGCTTATTAGTAATCTTGACTGTCACTAAGTATTGTATTGTTTTATTCTTGATGAATGTATTTTATTCTCCTTATGTACACTGAGAGCTTATGCACCAAAGACAAATTCCGTGTGTGTCCAATCACACTTGACCAATAAGGAATTGTATTGTATTGTATTGTATTGTATTGTATTCTATTCTATTCTATTCTATTCTATTCTATTCTATTCTATTCCATTCCATTCCATTCCATTCCATTCCATTCCATTCCATTCCATATTTTCTATTCTATTCTATTCTATTCTATTCTATTCTATTCTATTCTATTCTATTCTATTCCATTCCATTCCATTCCATTCCATTCCATTCCATTCCATAATTTCTATTCTATTCTATTCTATTCTATTCTATTCTATTCTATTCTATTCTATTCTATTCTATTCTATTCTATTCTATTCTATTCCATTCCATTCCATTCCATTCCATATTTTCTATTCTATTCTATTCTATTCTATTCTATTCTATTCTATTCTATTCTATTCTATTCTATTCTATTCTACTCTACTCTACTCTACTCTACTCTACTCTACTCTACTCTATTCTATTCTATTCTATTCTATTCTATTCTATTCTATTCCATTCCATTCCATTCCATTCCATTCCATTCCATTCCATTTCTTTGATAGATTTTCACAACCAATTGATGATGTGATCACACTGGAAATTTGGTATTATCAGTTAATATAATGTTTCAAATCTTGAACCTTTGGGTTAGCATAATGCAATTTGAAGGGGTTGCAGTACCATTTATGAATTATAGTCAATACAGGATGGTTTGTAAAAAAAAAAAAGATTTAAAAGGTATTTTCTCTCAGAAAGTGTTCTGAGCTGAATCATCAAATCCCAATCCCATTTCCCCCCACCCATTTGTTTTCTAAAAAAATATTTTTGTTATTTATCTCTAAAATTAAAATACAGAATAAAAAGAAAGAAGGCATCAATTACAAGCCGAACATCCAAGCCAAAACAATAAGGTATATAGAACAAATAACAAATATACCATTAATATTAACAATCAACACAAAATCCAACTTTTTGTTTTCAATTTTATACAAGATTGAAAAGGTTTCTTTGGTTTTAAACTAATGTACATCTGTATTGTTCATCAAAGTGCCAAAGGTGCTTTTTCAAAAGGAAACAAAAGCGACTTTCTTTGTTTTTCTTTGAAGACATTTCCCTTCTCATCCAAGAAGCTTCTTCAGTTCTGTTCGAATAGTGGAGAATGGAGGCAACCTGGATGATTGAGAATCTCTATAGACATTGTTCATCAAACTTCATTTGTGTTCTCGGTGCCATGACCTTATGATCCTAAAAATAAGGTATTGCCCTCATCACAACGGAAAACAAGTTGGACTAACCTCTTTGAAATTAAAAGGAATAATATTCAGGGCAAGTAGGTTTTGCTTCGATAACCAGGTCTCGAAGATTAGAGACATTCCCTTATCTTCCTATCCCTTGAATTTATGATTAAATTTGGGTGTTCGAGTCACTGGAAAAGAAGAGAAGGATCAATAGCTAACATTGATTTACATTTTTCTAAAGGTCTAAGATAAGCCTTAAATATGGATTTGTGATAGTAGATATTTCTTAATGTAAGATGAATGATATTGTATTAGGAGGCGGAAAATCAAAAAGGCAATTCAACACGTCGCATTCAACGTTTTCTGAGTTAATTCAAAAGGGTGCATATTTCCATCTGTCTCCCCAGTTAATCTTTGCAGTTTTGATATATCTAAAATCTCCATCAAATATTTGTCTATATTGCTTTGATTACATCACAGAGGTTTTGTTTTTTTTCCCCTTCTTCCCTTAATATATAAATAAGGACCGAATTCTTTGGCATGTACAGAACTAAGCGGTAAGCGAAGGGATTTAAATTTAATCATTTTAACTGAGTCTATTCCACCAAGGAGATAAAGAAATATTTATCATAACTTAAGCTATGATAAATACTTTCTGGATCGGGACTCCTTACGCACAGTCACTCAGGCACTCGTCACTTCCCGCCTGGACTACTGCAATGCTCTCTACATGGGGCTCCCCTTGAGGAGCACCCAGAGGCTCCAACTGGTGCAGAATGTGGCCGCGCAGGGGATTATGGGAGCGAGGGGGCGCTCCCATGTGACACCTCTCCTGTGTGAGCTGCACTGGCTTCCAGTGGTCTTCCGGGTGCGCTTCAAGGTGTTGGTTACCACCTTTAAAGCACTCCATGGCATAGGACCTGGGTATTTGCGGGACCGCCTTCTGCCGCCGATAGCCTCCCACCGACCAGTACGCTCCCACAGAGAGGGACTCCTCAGGGTGCCGTCGGCCAGGCAATGTCGGCCGGCGACCCCCAGGGGGAGGGCCTTCTCTGTGGCAGCTCCTGCCCTCTGGAACGATTTGCCCCCGGAGATACGAAGGATATCGGATCTTCGGGTCTTTTGCCGTGCCCTGAAAACTTTTCTTTTCCATCAAGCAGGGCTGGCGTGAACCCCCCCCCCTTTTTTTTTTTTTTAGCTTTTTAAATTGTCAAATGGGTTTTAGTTTGAATGTTTTAAATTCTGGGCCAAAGTCATGTAATTCTTTTAAAAAAAATTAAATTTTGTATTGGTATGTGTTTTAGTTCTGGCTGTGCACCGCCCTGAGTCCACTAGGAGAAGGGCGGTATACAAATTGAATAAAATAAAAAATAAAATAAATAAATAAGTTCTGCTTTGATCTTTCTCAAAAGAGGATCATAATTATATGTCTTCCTTGGTATCAAACCTTTATAGTACTGACTCCAACCTAATCGGTCCATCCGGGGTAATGCAAACTTTGATTCATTCATAAAAGATTTTTGGGGCAGCTGTTAATCAATGTCACTTAACTTAGCATGCTATTTATTCATTTATTATTCATTCATTTATTTATTTGACTGATTGCCACCCATCTCGTTTCAAAGTGACTCTGTGTGCCTTTATCAAAATCAACTTGTAATCCTTGCTCTGTCCTCACTACATGTTAGTCTGTGTGCAGCTCGACATGTGGCTAAACCCACCTATCCTCCAACAAAATAGACAACGTGCGTAGATCTGGATGCTTTATTGAAAGAACAGGTTTTGGTGAAACTGGGGAAAACAGGGATACATACAATGAGAACAGGGGTGGGTTCTAAATTTTTTTACTACCGGTTCTGTGGGCGTGGCTTATTTTATGGGTGTAGTTTGATGGTCATGTGACCAACAATTCTTTAGGATTTTTTTTTTTTTTTTTTTTTGCTTTAATTTATATGCCGCCCTTCTCCGGAGACTCAGGGCGGCTTACAATGCGTTAAGCAATAGCCTTCATACTTTTGTATATTTATACAAAGTCATCTTATTGTCCCCACAATCTGGGTCCTCATTTTACCTACCTTTGAAAGGATGGAAGGCTGAGTCAACCTTGAGCCTGGTGGGATTTGAACTTGCAGTAATTGCAAGCAGCAGATGTTAATAACAGTGCATTAGTCCAGGATTTAGCAGAGGTGCTGGTCTACCAGGCTTTTAACTGCTTTCAGAGCCATACCGGTCTACCCATTTGTTTTTGGAGTGCACTGGTCTACCACCACACTGCCTTTTACCGCTGATCAGCTGTAGGGCAGCCCTTTGAAGCACCGCAGCAAGAGTTTAAACAGTTTTTTGCCGGTCTGCCACCACCGAGAGCATCTGAAACCGCTTTCAGGCAGCTTGGCCTCAATTGCCAATCTACCACCACCGAGCGGTTTACAAGGAGCGGATCGGTTCCAGCTGATCAGTTGGGAGGCTTCTTGGCTTCTCAATTTAAAGCTACGGTGTCTTGTTTTTTTTTCTCTCTTCTTTGTCAAGTGAGCCCTGATTTTTTTCTTCTAGCCGATCAGCTGGGACTCGGGAGGTAGCAAATAGATTGGGGGCGGGGCCAGGCAGAGGTGGTATTTACCGGTTCTCTGAACTACTCAAAATTTCCACTACCGGTTCGCAAGAACTGGGGAGAACTGGTAACCACCCACCACTGAATGAGAACCAAATATAAGATAGACAGTATTGGGTTACTGCTGAACATAACAATTAATAAATACAAACAATTTAAATCTCACCAGCGATGCTGTGTGTGTGGGATGTGGGTTTGTGCGTGGATGACCATGTGCCACACATTAAGATGGATTCTTCTTTGTGCTTTTGCCTTCTGCAAATGCTAAAGGAAATGGAGTCTGGCTTCCCAGCATGCACTTGGTTTGAGAGAATGGGCTGATGGGTAAAGGGGTTGGGTCAGCTTCAAACAATATGATTGGCATTTTTCTCTCTGGCCACTAGATGGTGCTAGAGAGCAACAACAGTATATAAAGATCATACATTGGGGCTTATTTGTCTCTCCAGCCATTAGATGGTGCTATATACAACAACAGTATATAAAAGTTATATGCTGGGGCATAACAATCCTACTACTTTTTTCAATACATTCGGTACAAATTGTACCAGAATTCTCTTTCTGTTAGGATTTTGAACAAAATCGATCAATCAATTAATGTATCAATAAATCAAACAGATTTATTTCCTGATACTTTACTGTTGCATTAGGGTGGTTGCAGGAACTGGGTTTATCTAATCTAGTGAAAAGAAGGACCAGGGGTGACATGACAGCAGTGCTCCAATATTTGAGGGGCTGCCACAATGAAGAGGGGAGTCAACTTATTCTACAAAGCACTTGAAGGCAAGACAAGAAGCAACGGATGGAAACATATTAAGGAGAGAAGCAACCTGGAACTAAGGAGAAACTTCCTAACAGTGAGAACCATCAACCAGTGGAACGGAAGTTGCCTTCAAAAGCTGTGGGTGCTCCATCACTGGAGGCTTTTAAGAAGAGACTGGACAGCCACTTGTCTGAAGTGATGTAGGGTCTCCTGCTTGAGGAGGGGCCTGGATTAGAAGACCTCCAAGATCCCTTCCAACTCTGTTATTCTAATGGGGTACGGGCAGTGGTGGGATTCAAATAATTTAACAACTGGCTGGTAATTCTCTGCCCTAATGACTGGTTGGGTGGGCGTGGCCATGGTGGGTGGGGCCAGGGGGTGTGACAGGCAGCACTCGGCCTCCTGCACCTGCTGGGAGTAAAAATGGGCCGCAGGGAGACTGCCCCCCCTCGTGCACTGTTTTGGGCCTAGTAGGCCTCCCTGCAGCCTCCGTGGAGCGAAAACGGACCACAGGGGGCCACGCCACACCCCCCCTTGCCCCATTTTGGGCCTAGTAGGCCTCCTTGCAGCCTCCTGGGAGCAAAAACAGGGTACAGGGGGCGCCGCACCCACCTGCACTCCATTTTGGACCTAGTAGGCCTCCCTGCACTTACCTGAGAGCCAAAATGGGCCCTGTGGGGAGCTCCTGGAATTGGCGGGGTGGGGCCAGTCAGCAATTTAACAACCAATTCACCTGAACCAACCCGAACCGGCTGAATCTAATCACTGGACACGGGTTGTCTGATGACATGCAATCATGGGAAAATACAAATACTTAGTCTGGAAGGAACCAAAAAGACAATCTTTAGTTTGGAAGGAATCAATAGTTTATATTGCTCCCTGGAGTTCATAACTATTAGATAGTTAAAAATGCAAAACAAACCCACCATCAAACTTTACAATACTCAGGTCCGCCACTTCCTATAACTGGAGTTATATCTATTTAAAAAAAAAAAATAGCAACCAAACATAGTGTCACTTTTTTCATCTCATCAGTTGAAGATAAATCTCTCCTTTCCTCCATTTTGGGAGCTTAGAAGCGTACTGTTATTTAGTGATATCAATATTTTCAAGGTTATTAGATGTACAAACAGAATAGCTTTCCGTGCAGCGTTTTCCTTAGCCGGTGAGATGCGATTTTTATCAATTATATTAGTAATAAAGTCCTTATTATTAATATCTATATTTCAAATAAATTAGCTTACGGATAGCTTTTTATTTGGAACAGCATTTTCGAATATTCTTCTTTCTTTCTTTCTTTCTTTCTTTCTTTCTTTCTTTCTTTCTTTCTTTCTTTCTTTCTTTCTTTCTTTCTTTTTTTTTGCTGTTTTTATATTTGCTTCTTCCTTAATATAATTTGCCACCTTCATAAATGCCTTATAATATTAGTTTTCAGGGCACCAGTACAAGAAAGTCTACTTACTTCTTTACTTTGAATAAATTTTGAATCAGCAATGTTATCTTTGACCATCAAGTGTTACATTATAATGAGGGAGTTAAGCTCCGTTTAAAGCTGAATTAAGGTGGAAAACCAGGGATGAAATGAATCCGGTTTCGACCGGATCGCCAGATCAGGTAGCGATGGAGGCGGGTGGTTCGGAGAACTGGTAACAAAAATCCCTCCCCCCCCATTGCCCAGCTGAGTGGCGTAATCATCAGAGGCTTTTTTTTTTATTTTTAAAAGCATTTTTTCTACAACCTCTTCGGCCAAAGAGGTTATAGAAAAAATGCTTTTAAAAGTAAAAACAAAGCCTCTGTCGATCAGGCAACTCAGCTGGGATCGTCAGAGGCTTTAAAAGCATTTTGTAACAACCTCTTCAGCTGAAGAGGTTGTAGAAAAATGGTTTTAAAAGTTTTTTAAAAGCCTCAGGGATGGGTTCTAAAATTGTTTACTACTGGTTCTGGCTTATTTTGTGGGTGTGGCTTGATGATCATGTGACAATTATTTAGGATTTAGCAGAGGTACTGGTCTACCAGGCTTTTAACTGGCAGAGCTGTACCGGTTTACCCATTCGTTTTTGGAGGCACCGGTCTACCCATTTGTTTTTCGAGTGCACTGGTCTACCACCACACTGCCTTTTAACACTGATCAGCTGTAGGGCGGCCCTTTGAAGCCTCATGGCAAGAGTTTAAACAGTTTTTTTCCTTCTAGCCGATCAGCTGGGACTCAGGAGGCAGTGAATAGATTGGGGGCAGGGCCAAATAAAAAGTAAGAATAACATGGGGGCGGGGAGGGCCCAGCTCCCGAACAAAGAGAACCGGTTTGGTGACGTCATGTCGTCACCGCTACCGGCTCAGCCAAACCGGGCCGAACCGGGAGGAACCCACCACTGCTGCGCATGCATAGAAGCTTCTGTGCATGCATAGAAGCTTCTGTGCATGCACAGAAGCACGCACATGAGCGTGAGCGAAGCAAGCGCAAGTGTGTGTGGCCATTTTGAACCAGTAGTAAAGGTAAGTAGCACCTACCCCTGGTGGTATTCATTTACCTTCGCTACTGGTTTGCAAATCTGAAGCTTCCGCATATGCGCAGAGTGTCAGAAACAGGACGTGATGATGTATGGGCGGTTGGATGGAGCCTCCTGCAGCCGCTGCTACCGGTTCTCCTGAACCGGATAGAATGAGCTGAATACCACCACTGTGTACCCCTCCCGTTCTGTTGAGAGAGGGCTGTTCAATTTTGACTTAGATGACTGAGAATCTCCATAGACAAAGGTGTGTTTGGATTTTCTTGCCTAAATGTAAAACCTTACTTAATACAACTGCAAAAGTTCAACAGAGCTACCCATAAACACGTTTTTAAAATATATTTTTATTTATATGTTTTGTTTAACATATATAAGTATTTATTAAACAATTCCAACAGTGAGGAGGCTGGTGTGGTGCTGCGCCAGCAGCCTGTGCAGATGGCACTTGAGTCAGAAAGTGAGGAGGCTGGAGAAGATGTGGTGCCAGAGGCGGGAATTCAGCCAGGGCCTTCAGAACCTCCAGAAGCTCCCTTAAGTGAAGAGGACGAACAGGAGGAGCCTCTTCTCGATGCACGGGCGGGCAGAGCTGCCAAAAGGCAGGAGTGGCTCTTCAGGAGGAGGTCTCCTTGAGAGTAAGGCTTGGGGCTAATTGGCCACTCCCTTAGCCTATTTAAGGAGGAATGCCGACTGAAGCAATTTGTAGGGAACAACTTTAGTTCACTCTACTTCATGTCTGGCTTCTCTGCAAATTGCTTTTGGGCTTTCTGCCAACCTTAGTAAGATTGTGATTACTTTATCTTTGGTTTCTTGTAGGCTGTTAAGAAAGTTTATTAACAGCCTTTGTTTTGAAAAAGATTGAGTTATTTTAGTAAATTAAGTTTTGTACAAACTTTGTGTGTGCTGTGTTCTTTGGGATCCGTAGCTGAGGCAGAACAATTGTCTGGGTCATTTTATATATACATAATTCTAGTAACAATAATATTCTTTACTTATATATAATAGCATTCTTCCAGTTTCTAATTTCTAGCTTTATTGTCTAACCTTTGATAAAATAAATCCCAAGTTGAAAAATATTCTTTATCCTTTATTCTTAACGCTAACCTATCCATTTCCGCACAGTCTAGTATTTTTTATTATTATTATTATGTTTTCATTTGTAGGAGTTTCCTCATTTTTCCAGTATTGTGCAAATACAATTCTCGCTGCTGTCAAAGCATGCAATATTAAATATCCATTCCCTTTGTTGTAATTTTCTGGCAATATACCCAACAATAGTATTTCTGGCTTTAGAGCTATAGGTTGTTTTATCATTTTCTCTAACCATTTATGTATTTTCGTCCAATTTTTATTTTTATTTTGCTTTTGGACATGTCCACCACATATGATACCCTATTTCCCCGAAAATAAGATCCAACCAGAAAATAAGCCCTAGCATGATTTTTCAGGATGCTTGTAATATAAGCCCTACCCCCAAAATAAGCCCCAGTTAAGATCATTAGCCAGGCGGATGGAATTAGTACCGTATTTCCCTGAAATAAGACCTAACCAGAAAATAAGCCCTAATGCATCTTTTGGACAAAAAAATAATATAAGACCCGGTCTTATTTTGGGGGAAACACAGCTAGTACAAACCTGGTATCTGATTGCATTTCCAACATTTGGTGGACATTGTTAGGGAATGGCTATTGCCTAACTGGTTGGGTTGGCAATATATATAAACCATCAATGCATGTTTGCAGTCAAAATGTAATGTATAGCTTTAAGACTGTAATGCTGTATTGCATCATACTGTATTCTGATTGGCTAGCTCTGTAGCCAACGTACTTAAGAGGAAGCTTGAATCATGGCTTATTATTCTTATTACATTATTATTGCTATCTTTGCTCCTCTCTGTCTGTTCTCTCCGCATGATCACTGCTTGATCGTTGCTACTTGTTTTCTACTGTTTTACTGATTCTTTTACTGCTGTACTTGTTCCTGTTTGCAACTCCAAAAAGAATTGTTTTATTGAATATGACTACAACAACTGGTAAGAAGACTTTATTCTCGGAATATCCCTGGATTGACAATTTAACTATCTTTATCTGTGTATGACTTGGATTGTTTATTGGACTTTGCTTTACTTTTTCCTAAAAGTAAAAGAATATCACAACTCAGTGTGTCTGTGTATTAACAGTGCTTATTCACAATCACTCTCAGCCGTTTCTCATGTGCACACCCTTGCTACTCAAGGGTTACTCTGCGCATATTCTGTAACAGACATATCTTTAAACATTTTTGCTAGCCGTGCTGGTGCCATAAGCACATTTTTTTTTAATATATCTGTTTCTTCTGATTTCCTGGGGAAGTTTTACTTTGCCTGTCTGCAGTGGTGGGATCCAACTAATTTAACAACCGGTTCTCTGTCCTAATGACCAGCTGGGTAGGTGTGGCTCGGTGGTCATGTGACAATGCAGGCATGGCCAACTCAACGTTACATCGATGGGCGCTTCGCCTTAGCTGTTACAATGTAATAAGGGTTAACCAGGGAGGCAGTTTCTGTAAGCAGGGCAATAAAGATTAGGCTAGAAACAACACCAGAATGTTTCCTTCCTGCTTTCCTTACAGGATTAGCCCTGTAAAGTAGAAAAAAACAAAATAAGATTTCTTTCAACAACCGGTTCTCCGAACTGCTTAGAAAGTTAACAACCGGTTCTCCCGAATAGGTGCAAACTGGCTGAATCCCACCACTGCCTGTCTGTCTGTTTGTGTGTATATGCGAAGGCACACAGATAAAAGGGTAAATAGTTCTTTGTTTGTCTGTGTGTGTGTGTGTGTCCCACACCCAGCAATTTGGCCTTCTAATCAGCGTGCCTTCCACATTTCCTCCCCCCTCCTCCCCCCCCTCCCCTTTCCTTTTAATCGAATGAAAGAGAAGCCACTAAAATGTCAACATTTGCAATTCGGGAGTTCCATTTAAGCTATAAAAATAATAATTAAAAGGGTAAAACCTTTGAGAGATTTCTTCATTTTATATGGTTTGCCAAGATATGATACACATTCAAGGAAGCTAGTAAAAAGAATTAATTAGAAAGAGCTAAAGCCCAACAAGCTATGGAAAATTAATGAAGCGGGGAAGAAAATGTCATTGTAAAAACCCCGAGCTATAGTACTGTATATACACTCTGGCCTTACTCTTCTCACTAAGCCTCCTTTAATCTCTTCTCTCTCTCTCTCTCTCTCTCTCTTTTTTTTTTTTTTTTGAGAGGAGGAGAAAAAAGAGAGAGAGAGAGGGAGGGAAGGAAGGAGGGAGAGAGAGAGATCAACACTAATAGCACTTCTCCGCTGAGAAATGACAGCCAAATAATACCCGAGAAGTTGATTTTGCTTTGTGGTGACATATTTTTTTAATTTCTCTCTCCTTTTTCCCTCCCCTGAAAAGCTACGCTAAACTGGCTTTTGACCCCTCGCGTTACATTTTTTGCAATGTGCTTACATTTCATTCTCTCTTTAACCTCAAGTCAAAAGAAGCCTATTTATAATCAACTCAATAAAATGAACGTTGGGCAAGGAAGTTGTGGTTTTTTTCTTCAAACTCTTTATCGGGTAATTTCCTGAAAAGTCATTTTGCTTGAGAGAGAGGAGAACTGGATGGAGATTCTCACTTAGAAAACGACGGATGGAAACTCATCCAGGAGAGAAGCAACTTGGAAGGAAGGAGACATTTCCTGACAGTGAGAACAATTCATCAGCGGCCTTCAGAAGTTGCGGGTTTTATTTATTTTAGGAAATTTATATTGCCACCACATGACGACTCGAGGCGGCCTACTGGAATATAAAAACATCATATATAAAACAATAAAACTAATAAAGGAGAATAATCAGAATAGAATAGAATAGAATAGAATAGAATAGAATAGAATAGAATAGAATAGAATAGAATAGAATAGAAAATATGGAGTAGAATAGAATAGAATAGAATAGAATAGAATAGAATAGAATAGAATAGAATAGAATAGAATAGAATAGAAAATATGGAATAGAATAGAATAGAATAGAATAGAATAGAAAATATGGAGTAGAATAGAATAGAATAGAATAGAATAGAATAGAATAGAATAGAATAGAATAGAATAGAAAATATGGAGTGGAATAGAATAGAATAGAATAGAATAGAATAGAATAGAATAGAATAGAATAGAATAGAATAGAATAGAATAGAAAAGAAAATATGGAGTAGAATAGAATAGAATAGAATAGAATAGAATAGAATAGAATAGAATAGAATAGAATAGAATAGAATAGAAAATATGGAGTAGAATAGAATAGAATAGAATAGAATAGAATAGAATAGAATAGAATAGAATAGAAAATATGGAGTGGAATAGAATAGAATAGAATAGAATAGAATAGAATAGAATAGAATAGAATAGAATAGAAAATATGGAGTAGAATAGAATAGAATAGAATAGAATAGAATAGAATAGAATAGAATAGAAAATATGGAGTAGAATAGAATAGAATAGAATAGAATAGAATAGAATAGAATAGAATAGAATAGAATAGAATAGAAAATATGGAGTGGAATAGAATAGAATAGAATAGAATAGAATAGAATAGAATAGAATAGAATAGAATAGAATAGAATAGAATAGAATAGAATAACAGAGTCACAACAGTTCCTTGCCAGCAGTCAATATTCAAATAAGAAGAGATTAACACCAAGATTACTGGAGGTTTTGAAGAAGAGCTTGGACATCCAATCAGATTGGTCTGAAATGGCATAGGGTGGACTAGAAGGCCTCCAAAGGTCCCTCCCAACTCTGTTATTCCAATATTTTGTATTCCGAATCCGGGAATGAAGTTGCTCGGGGGAGATGGGAGCTCCCCGTTCAGGCTTTTAGCTGTGACGTTGAGAGAAGCACTTGTCAATTGACTCCGTGGCTCATGTTAGTTCAAACGTGAGCTAGTAGAAGGTGATTGTCTGGAGACCGGCAGACCCCCTATGCCCGAGTCTCCTTTCCTTATCTGGAGCTGCAGCTTTAAGACGCTCCATGTTGCTCCACTGGAGCAGAACTCGAACAATTCAAGGAGGGCCCACTATATCTTTCAGGATCATAAATAATCAGCCTCACTCCGTACTTCCAACACCAAAGCTTTTCATTTCCTACTGAGCTACTGTGCAAACATTAACTAATTAATTCTCCCGACTCCCACATGAGACAGTTAGCAGGAATCATGCTTGGCTTCTATACAGCCCCCGCCGAGCTGCCCATCGGAGAGACATTTGAAATATTAATTCTTCTTATTATCTGTTTGGGCCACATAACGCCTTAGCGTGGTATCAGAGGCAGACACAGCATTGCCCGGACCGATGTAGCATGTAAGTAGCCATTTATCCGCATTTTATATGTGACAATATTGAGGCACACGAAGAATTAAGTTTTTGCAGGCCCTTTCGGGATACGGTCCCCTCCAATGCCACCGAATTCTGAAGTTGCACGACTCTCTCATTCCAGTCTATGCCTTCCTTCCTCCCTCTCTCCCTTCCTCCCTCCCTCTTTTCTTCCTCCTTCCTCTCTCCCTCTTTCTTTTCTTCCCTCCTTCCTTCCTTTCCTTCTTTCCTTCCTCCTTTCCTCCTTCCCTTGCTCTTCCCTCCTCTTCCTCCATTCCTTCCCTCTCCTTTCTTCCTTCCATTCCTTCCTCCTTTCATCATTCCTTCCTCCCTCCCTCTTTCCTTCCTTCCTTCCTCTCTCCCTTCCTTGCTCTTCCCACATCTTCCTCCCTTCCTTCCCTCTCCTTCCTTCCATTCCTTCCTTCCTTCCTCCTTTCATCATTCCTTCCTTCCTTTCTTCCTCCCTCTCTCCATCCCTTCCTTGCTCTTCCTTCCCCTCCCTTCCCTCTTGTTCCTTTCTCCCTCCCTCCCGTCCTCCTTTCATCACTCACTCACTCATTCACTCACACTCCTTCCTCCCTCCCTTCCTCCTTTCATCCCTCCCTCCCTCCTTTCTCCCTCCCTCCCTTGCTCTTCCCTTCCTCCCCTCCCCTCCCTCCCCTCTCCTTCCTTCCTTCCTCCTTTCATCACTCCCTCCCTCCCTCCTTCCTTCCTCCCTCCTTCCCTTCCTTGCTCTTCCCTCCCCTTCCTTCCTCCCTCCCTCCCTCTCTCCTTCCTTCATTTTTTTTATTAATCTACATTCAAAAACAAAATCTCTCCCAATTAAAAAAAAAAACACACAGCCCACAAACACATGCTGGAAAACACATGTTTTAATACATATCAAGTCCATACTTCTCCCTCCCTCCCTCCCCCCCCTCTCTCTCTATATATATATCCGTCCAAACGGATCTGCATTCTGCATAGTGTCCAAACGGATCTCGAAATGCCTGTTTTTAAATGTGTATTTCACTTCAGACTATAGTATTTAGCAGTCAGGGTTCTAAATTTCTTTTTCTTCTTTTCACAATAGTCCAAGAAGGGGAGATGAGGCCATTTCGTGAAAATAAAATTCCTCAAGCATCACTATGTAGAAATCTCATTACTTCTGACGTGCACTCCGGGTTCTCTTCTCGCCTTGGTCCTTGTGTGTTGCAATGTTAAGAGTGTTTTTGAAAGTATCACTAGTGGAATAAAATATGGACAATATATGATAGCAGTGCATAAAGTCAGGGCCTAAATTTAATTGTCCAGGGAACCCTTAGCAAAGTTATAGAGACTCTTAAGATATTGAAGTTGAATCTGCTAAAACATCTGGCTAATCTTCCCTTCCGTTCCTCCTCCTCCTCCTCCTCCTCCTCCTCCTCCTCCTCCTCCTCCTCCTCCTCCTCCTCCCTATAAGCCTCATTCCTTAAAACAATGAAGATATTACCTAGTTTGGGTAATGGGTCCTTCCCTCCCTCCCTTTCTTCTCTTCTCTTTTCCTTCCTTCCTCCTCTCTTCCTTTCGCTTCCTTCCTTCTCTTTTTTTTCCCTCCCTCCGTTCTTCCTCCCTCCCTCCCTCCCTCCCTTCCTTCCTTCCTTCCTTCCTTCCTTCCTTCCTTCCTTCCTTCCTTCCTTCCTTCCTTCTAACATATGCTTCCACTAATTACTTCTGATGGTAGGGCAGAAGATGGATTTTTTTAAAAAATTAGATTTATATGCCGCCCTTCTCCAGAGAATCAGGGCGGCTTACAATGTGTTAAGCAATATTTGAATATTTGGATTTGAAGTTGCAGGACAGAAAGATGGACATTTCTGAAGAATATCACCAAGAATTTAAGAAAACCCACAAACAGATCATAGAACAAATAGATTCAGAAAGCAGGCCCAAAGGATCACATTATCCTACTTCAGACATACTATGCCAAGATTTAGCTCTCCGGACAAGGCTGTTTTTTTGGAGTAAGGAAAAGAGAAGATGACCAGAAAAAGGCTTTTAAGATGCAAAATCAGTAGCCAGATGTCTGACTTTTTTGATATAAATATTAACAAAAGAGATAAGCTTTCAGAGGTGTGAGCTTGCTGCCTAACCCAGATGGCTGCGATTCAGTCCTGACAATGATGAATAAGAGAGAAGAACTAACCTTGCTTATAAACGAATGCCTGGCAAAAGAGGACAAGTCAGGGGTGAAATTGAGCAGGTTCTGACAGGTTCTGGAGAACCGGTAGCGGACCTTTTGAATAGTTCAAAGAACCGGCAAATACCACGTCTGGCTGGCCCCAGAGTGGGGAGGGAGTGGGGATTTTGCAGCATCCTTCCCCTGGAGTGGGGTGGGAATGGAGATTTTGCAGTATCCTTCCCCAGGAGTGGGGAGGGAATGGGGATTTTGCAGTATCCTTCCCCCAGGAGTGGGGAGGGAATGGGGATTTTGCAGTATTCTTCCCCCAGGAGTGGGGTGGGAATGGGGATTTTTCAATATCCTTCCCCCAGGAGTAGGGTAGGAATGGGGATTTTGCAATATCCTTCCTCCAGGAGTAGGGTAGGAATGGGGATTTTACAATATCCTCCTTCCCCTGGAGTTGGGTGGGAATTGAGATTTTGCAATATCCTTTCCCAGGAGTAGGGTAGGAATGGGGATTTTGCAAAATCCTTTCCCCGGAGTAGGGTAGGAATTTGGATTTTGCAGTATCCTTCCCCTGGAGTGGGGTGGGAATGGAGATTTTGCAATAGCCTTCCACTAGGAGTGGGGAGGGAGTGGGGATTTTGCAATATCCTTCCCCAAGGGTGGGGAGGGAATGGGGATTTTGCAATATCCTTTCCCCCAGATGTGGAGTGGGAATGAAGATTTTGCAATATCCTTCCCCCAGGAGTGGGGAGGGAATGGGTATTTTACAATATCCTTCCCCCAGGAGTGGGGAGGGAATGGGGATTTTGCAATATTCTTCCCTCAGGGGTGGGGTGGGAATGGAGATTTTGCAGTATCCTTCCCCTGCCACGCCCACCAAGCCATACCACGCCCAAATTGAATTCCACCACTGGGACAAGCACTTCCATTGCAATCTTGCTTGCATACATCTGCAAAGGACCAGTTATTGTTATTCTCTGTCTATTTTTTTTTAAAAAAACTCCTCCCTCCTTCTGAGTTTTCCGACTTCCCCCACCCCTCCTTTTTTTCTTTCTTCTTTCTTCTTTCTTTTTTTCCCCCCTGCCAAATCGGTGCAGCAGTCTTCAAGGAAGACTGTTTTGACAAATAAAATATACCCCTTTTGGAATAACAGTGGTGAAACTAATCTACAAAGGAGAAGGTAAGCGTTCAAGATAACAGACTCTGTGTGTGGATTACAGACTCTGGCAGGTTCAAAGGAAACTTCCCATAAATATTTACTTCGGGTTCCTCTGCCGTGGAATTAACTTTGTGGAACTTACCATGAAGAAGACGTCTTCCTCCCAGTTTATTTTGCGGTATCATTCATTTCTCAGAATAATCTTCTAGGCTTTCTCTGCTATTAGTTTCTCTCCTCCTCCTCCCCTCCTTCCTTCCTTCCTTCCTTCCTTCCTTCCTTCCTTCCTTCCTTCCTTCCTTCCTTCCTTTTTATTTTTTCCTCCCCTTTACACTCTAAACTTAAATTGGAAACATTTAAACTGTGCTCAACCCAGTGTGGCACTGTCCAAAATATAGTTATCTCAGGGAACAAAGGATTTCTCTCTTTGCAAAAACAAAATATCTCTTTCCCCACCCCTCTCCCCAAATTAAAAAGAACTCCTGTCCTTCCAACATCTTAAAGTGACATTGTGTCACTTTAATCCATTACTTGGAATACAGCGGAATTTTCTTTAGATTTTTTTAAAAAAGTAAAATATAATGCAGTAGCAAACAATTTGAGCTTTCCATCACTATGGTCTTCCCTTCCCTTCCCTTCTCTCTCCATTCATTCTCTTCTCTTCTCTTCTCTTCTCTTCTCTTCTCTTCTCTTCTCTTCTCTTCTCTTCTCTTCTCTTCTCTTCTCTTCTGTTCTCTTCTCTTCTCTTCTCTTCTCTTCTCTTCTCTTCTCTTCCCTTCCCTTCCCTTCCCTTCCCTTCCCTTCCCTTCCCTTCCCTTCTCTCTCCATTCATTCTCTTCTCTTCTCTTCTCTTCTCTTCTCTTCTCTTCTCTTCTCTTCTCTTCTCTTCTCTTCTCTTCTCTTCTCTTCTCTTCTCTTCTCTTCTCTTCCCTTCCCTTCCCTTCCCTTCCCTTCCCTTCCCTTCTCTCTCCATTCATTCCCTTTCCTTCTCTTCTCTCTCCATTCATTCCCTTCCCTCCTCTCCTCTCCTCTCCTCTCCTCCCTTCCTCTCAATTTATAACCACAACTGAGCCCAAAATTTCTGTGGCTAAGTGAGACATTTGTTAAGTGAGTTTTGCCCTATTTTACAACTTTTCTTGCCACGGTCTTTAAATGAATCACCACAGTTCTTAAGAGGGTGCACAGTTACTTTATACCACTGACAATTCATACTTGTTAAGTGAATTTGGCCTCCACATTGACTTCGCTTGTCCCCTTGAACACTGCAACCCCCATAAATGTGAATCAGTTGCCAAGTGTCTGTATTTTGATCACGTGACCATGGGGATGCTGCAGTGGTCATAACTGTGAAAAATGGTCCTAAGTCCCTTTATTCAGTGTCGGTGTAACTTAGAATGATCACTAAATGAACTGTTGTAAGTCGAGGACTATCTTTAGACGTTTAGAATAACAGAGTTGGAAGGGACCTTGGAGGTCTTCTAGTCCAACCCCCTACCCCACTTCAGAAAAATGGTTATCCAACATCTTCTTTAAAACTTCCAGTGTTGGAGCATTCACAACTTCTGGAGGCAAGTTCTTCCACTGATTCATTGTTCTCACTGTCAGGAAATTTCTCCTTAGTTCTAGGTTGTTTCTTTCCTTGATTAGTTTCCACCCATTGCTTCTTGTCCTATCTTGAGGTGCTTTGGAGAATAGCTTCACTCCCTCTTCTTTGTGGCAGCCCCTGAGATATTGCAACACTGCTATCATGTCTCCCTAGTCCTCCTTTTCATCAAGCTAGAAATACCCAGTTCCTGCAACCGTTCTTCATATGTTTTAGCCTCCAGTCCCCTCATCATCTTTGTTGCTCTTCTCTGCACTCTTTCCAGAGTCTCAACATTTTTTTTACATCATGGCGACCAAAACTGAATGCAATATTCCAAGTGAGGCCTTACCAAGGCCTTATAAAGTGATATTAACACTTCAGATGATCTTGATTCTATCCCTCTGTTTATGCAGCCTAGGACTGTGTTGGCTTTTTTGGCAGCTGCAGCTGGCTCATATTTAAGTTCTGTATAAAGCTTTGTAATCATGGCCATTATTTTTTCTTTAAAAAATGCAAAATGTCAGTTGAGGTTCCAGAGTGTCATCTCCTAAAAGTCTCAACCAAAGGTAGGTGACATCTTCTTCCATCTCATCTGGAACTTTAGGAGATGAATGGAAATTTATGTTCATATTAAGCAAGTTCTAAATGTTTTTTTTAAAGCAATTATCCAGTAAAAAAAACTGTAAGTGTCCCAGGGGTGAAATGTTTTGAAGTCTGCTACCAGTTTGCTTCACAAATGATTTACTTTGCACGCACATGCGTGGTGCGTGCCAAACGCATTCTTCGCTCGCATGTGTACCTCAGGTGCTACTATGCAGTGCTGATATAGGAGGATTAAGAAACTTTTTCTAAGGTAAGTAGAACAGCGAGGGGGGGGGAACAACTGTGTCACGTGATTTAGATTTGCTAGATTTCCTGCTTTCTAGCTAATATAAATCGCACAGCACAGCTGATCATTGGAAATACTGGTTCGCCCGAACTGGTAGCTTTTATTACTACCGGTTCGGGCGAACCTGTCCAAACTGGTAGCATTTCACCCCTGAAGTCTTCCAAGAAACAGAGGGAGGGGGGGATGATGTTACAAATGTGGCCACATGGATCCTGATTACATTGCACGTGTGACATTGTTGTGGCTTGTACCAAATGCCTATGTTTGAGCCGTTCCTACCACCAACCACTTTTGTATATGTTGAATAAATAGAAATCTATTTATGCTCTTCTAAGGCATACGCTGCTCTCTGGGTGGCCACGAAAAATAATTATTTCAGGTTTATACAGACAGGAACTGCAGAGAAGGGAAAATGAACCAAAAGAGGATCTAATAAAAACAGGCAAATATTCCCCAATATTTCTCTAATCTCCAAATGTTAAAGATGTTAATGTAATGTTCAACTGCACACCAGAGCTTTGGACTCCTGACTGTTTATCGGGGTTTGTATCACGCTGAGAAGTTGCAAAAAAAAAAAAATTGTTATTGTTCTGGGTGTAAAGAAATGCTTATCGGGAATGTCAGCATTATCCCATTCAGCTCTGTTTGGAAGCAGTCAAGAGTTGAAATAAAAAATGTGTGAGAATAGAATAGAAGAGAAGGGAAGGGGGGGAAGGGAGGGGAGCGGGGAGGAGAGGAGAAGACAAAAGAAGAGTAGAGAAGGAAGGGAAGGGAAGGGAGAGGAAGGGAGGGGAGGAGAGGAAAGGAGAGGAGAAGAGAAGAGAAGAGAAGAGAAGAGAAGAGAAGAGAAGAGAAGAGAAGAGAAGAGAAGAGAAGAGAAGAGAAGAGAAGAGAAGGGAAGGGAAAGGAAGGGGAAGGGAAGGGAAGGGAGAGGATGGGAGGGGAGGAGGGAGGAGAAGAGAAGAGAAGAGAAGAGAAGAGAAGGGAAGGGAGGGGAGGGGAGGAGAGGGAAGGAGAGGGAAGGAGAGGAGAAGGGAAGGGAGGGGAGGAGAGGAGAGGAGAGGAGAGGAGATGAGAGGAGAAGGGAAGGGAAGGGAGGGGAGGGGAAGGGAGGGGAGGAGAGGAGAAGGGAAGGGAAGGGAGGGGAGGAGAAGGGAAGGGAAGGGAGGGGAGGGGAGGGGAGGAGAAGGGAAGGGAGGGGAGGGGAGGAGAAGGGAAGGGAAGGGAAGGGAGGGGAGGAGAGGAGAGGAGAGGAGAGGAGAGGAGGAGAGGGGGAGAGGAGAGGAGAGGGAAGGGGGGAGAGGAGAGGAGAGGAAGGGAGGAAGGGAGGGGAGGAGAGGAGAGGAGAGGAGAGAGGAGAGGAGAGGAAGAGGAGTTCCTGGAAGGGACCTTGGAGGTCTTCTAGTCCAGCCCCCTGCTCAAGCAGAGAACCTATACCATTTGAGATAAGGGACTGTCTAGATTCTTCTTAAAAACCTCCAGTGATGGAGTGGCCACGATTTCTGAAGGAAAGCTGTTCCACTGATTAATTGTCCTCACTGTTAGGAAGTTTCTCCTTCATTCCAGGTTGCTTCTCTGTTTGATTAGTTTCCATCCATTGTTTCTTGTCCTGCCCTCTGGTGCTTTGGAAAATAATTTGTCCCCCTCTTCTTTGTGGCAACCTCTCAAATACTGGAAGACTGCTATCATGTCACCCCTAATTTCTTCTTTTCTTTAGACTAGCCAAACCCAAATCCTGCAGCCTGTTCTGTTCTGTTTTTCTGTTGTTCTGTAATTCTTTCATTTTGTTATTCTCTCATTCTATTATTCTGTTCTTCTGTCATTCTGTTATTGTGTCATTCTGTTACCCTCTCGTTCTGTCATTTTGTTGCTCTATTATTCTGTTGTTTAATCTCCTGGAACTCTG
>NC_142064.1:6962500-7000000 GCF_059756535.1 Pantherophis guttatus
CCTTCCTTCCTCCCTCCCTCACTCACTCCCTCACTCACTCACTCACTCTCTTCCTTTCCTCCTTCTCAGCCTCCAAGCAGGAAACCTGTCATTGTCAGACTTATTCTTCAAGATTCAACATGTGAAAATTGTTTACAGAGTCAAGGAACAAATAAGTAAGTTGGGGCTGGATGAATATCAAATATCTTTCTCATATAGCAAAAGGTTCTAATAGCCAAGGGGAGGCTTGGAAGATTCTTGTTGCTGTTTAAAACCAGCCCTTGCAAAGTGGTACCTTCCGTGTGTTGGATTAAAATTTCATAAATAGTCAACTTTGTCAAGGATTTTGGAGGTTCTACTCAAGAAGAAAAAAGGAAGGGCATCAGGTATCCTGGAGTGCTCAAAGCTATGAAAGAAAATGAATGAAGAGCCTTACTCTTCCAAATTGTGGAGCAAATGAGGGAAACATTCAGCTTTACTTGTGTATTTCTGGCTAAAATCCAAAATTCCATCCCAGATAACAATGGAAAAATTCTGGAAGGAAGGAAGGACTGAAAGAAGTGGAAGCAATAGCAATAGCACTTAGACTTATATACAGCTTCACAGTGCTTTTACAGCCCACTCTAAGCGGTTTACAGAGTCAGCCTATCACCCCCAACAATTTAGGTCCTCATTTTACCACCATGGAAGGATGGAAGGCTGAGTCAACCTTGAGCCTGGTGAGATTTGAACTGCCAAATTGGAGGCAGCCAGCAGTCAGCAGAATTAGCCTGCAGTATTGCACTCTAACCACTGTACCACTGTGACACCATGGGGAAAGAAGTGGTGGAACGAAGGAAGGAAGGAAGGAAGGGAGGGAGGGAGGGAGGGAGGGAAGGAGGAAGGAAGGGAGGAAAGGGGGGAGAGAGGGAGGGAAGAAGGGAAGAAGGAAAGGAAGGAAGGAAGGAAGGGAGGGAGGGAGGGAGGGAGGGAAGAAGGAAAGGAAGGAAGGAAGGAAAGGAGGGAGGGAGGGAAGAAGGGAGGAAAGAGGGAGGGAGGAAGTGAGGATGAAAGGAGGGACGGAGGGAGGGAGGAAGGAAGGAAAGGGGGGAGAGAGAGAGGGAAGAAGGGAAGAAGGAAAGGAAGGGAGGGAGGGAGGGAGGGAGGAAGGAAAGGAGGGAGGGAGGGAGGGAAGAAGCAAAGGAAGGAAGGAAGGAAAGGAGGGAGGGAAGAAGGGAGGAAAGAGGGAGGGAGGAAGTGAGGATGAAAGGAGGGAGGGTGGGAGGGAGGGAGGAAGGAAGGAAGGAAAGGAGGGAGGGAAGAAGAGAGGAAAGGGAGGGAGGAAGTGAGGATGAAAGGAGGGAGGGAGCAAGGGATGGTGGGAGGGAGGGAGGAAGGAAGGAAGGAGTAAAAGAAGGGGAAGGAAGACAGGAAAGTAGGAAGGGAGGAAGGGAGGAGGAAGCTACCACCTTGTGTTAGTTTCTTTACTTAATGTATTTTTGCACTCTAACCACTCCACCATCATGGCACCATGGGGAAGGAAGGAAGGAAGGAGTGAAAGAAGGGGAAGAAAGGCAGGAAGGCAGGGAGGTAAGGAGAAGCTACCAGCTTGAGTTATTTTTTTTACTTAATGTATTTTTCCATTGTTCCCTCTAACCTCATAGAATCATAACATCATAAAGTTGGAAGGGCCCATCAATGCCAACCCTCTGCTCAATGCATCAATCCAAATTAAAGCATCTCTGGCAGATGGCTATCTAACCAACACTTGGACACCACCGGTAAAGGAGAATTCAACACCTCTCTGTGGGTCAATGCTTCCCCTGCCAAAACACTCTTCCCGTTAAGCCGTTATTTTTTTTCCAAATGTTCAACCAGTCTCTGCTTTGCATTCGTCCACGACCTGCACTGTGGAATGAAAGGAACTGGCCTTCGTCTTCTTCCGTGTGACCTCTGTTCACATTTATAGAATTCAATTTTGATTGCCACGATGTGAAAAAGATGTGGAGACTCTAGAAAGAGTGCAGAGAAAGGCAACAAAGATGATGAGGGGACTGGAGGCTGAAACATATGAAGAATGGTTGCAGGAATTGGGTATGTCTAGTTTAATGAAAAGAAGGACCAGGGGAGACATGATAGCAGTCTTCCAATATTTGAGGGGCTGCCACAAAGAAGAGGGAGTCAAGCTATTCTCCAAAGCATCTGAAGGCAGGACAAGAAGCAATGGATAGAAATAATCAAGGAGAGAAGCAACTTAGAACTAAGGAGAAATTTCCTGACAGTTAGAATAATTAATAAGTGGAACACTTAGATTAGATAGATAGATAGATAGATAGATAGATAGATAGATAGATAGATAGATGGATGGATGGATGGATGGATGGAGGGAGGGAGGGAGGGAGGGAGGGAGAGAGAGAGAGAGAGAGAGAAGGAGAGATGATGGATGGATGGATGGATGGATGGATGGATGGATGGATGGATGGATGAATAGATGGATAGAGAAAGAGGGAGAGAGAGTTACAGATAGACAGACAGACAGACAGACAGATAGATGATGGATTGATAGAGAAAAAGCGAGAGATAGTTACAGATAGAGATAAATACAGAGAGAAGGAGGGAGGGAAAGAGAGAGAGAGAATTTCCAGAAGGAGCTGAAAATAGGTTCAAGACAGTCTAAAAGAAACTCTTTTTCATTTAATATGTAATGATCCAATCTGCTGCCACCATCATGAGCTTAGATAAATAAAAAGCCAATTGAAAGAAATGGTGAAGATTGCTCAGTCTGGACTTCTGAGCAATGATCACTCTGAACCATCTTATTATCTCAGTGCAAGCAGGAGGCTATTTTCTCTGTCACCTTCCGAGATTATTACAGGTGTCTGGTTGTCCTCTCTTGTAAACAAAAGTATCTTGGGTCTGAGCCAGAGCTTAGCAAAGTTGGTCTTACTTTCTTAAGAGGAAAGATAGCATGTGGTGCTTCCTGATTCTAAAATAAGTAGACAATCCTCTACCAATCTTACAAATGATCAAATAAATATTGATAAAAAAGTCCCGGGGCGAAAAATGCAAGAAAATACCAAAAAGGAAATTCAGATCTTCACGTCTTAGAAACTTATTTGTGATGACACCTGAAACATTTTCAAATAGCTCCACAGCAAAATATTTTTCCCTTAGGCACAGGTTATGAGAGCAAGAAAAACCAGCTACGGCCTGGCATTGTTTTGAACTCCTGATCTGCCCTCCAGAAATGTTTTCTTTCTAAGGATAGCTGAAAAACAATTAAATAAAAACGTCAGAATGTTTATATAGGAAGATATGGGGGAGGGGAGGGAAGGGGAGGGTGGGGAGAAAGGGGAGGGAAGGGGTGGGGAGAGAGGGAGAGAGGAAAGACCGAAGGAAGGAAGGAAGGAAGGAAGGAAGGAAGGAAGGAAGGAAGGAAGGAAGGAAAGAAAGCTGGAGGAAGGATGAAGGAAGGAGGGACGGAGGGAGGGAAGAAGGAAGGAAGGAAGGAAGGAAGGAAGGAAGGAAGGAAGGAAGGAGGGAAGGAGGGAGGGAGGGAGGGAGGGAGGGAGGGAGGGAGGGAGGGAACAAGGAAGGAAGGAAGGAAGGAAGGATGAAGGAAGGAAGGAGGGGGGGAGGGAAGGAGGGAGGGAAGAAGGAAGGAAGGAAGGAAGGAAGGAAAGAAGGAAAGAAGGAAAGAAGGAAAGAAGGAAAGAAAGCTGAAGGAAGGATGAAGGAAGGAGGGAGGGAGGGAGGGAAGAAGGAAGGAAGGAAGGAAGGAAGGAAGGAAGGAAGGAAGGAAGGAAGGAAGGAAGGAAGGAAGGAAGGAAGGAAGGAAGGAAAGCAGCAATTGCAGTGATGGGATTCAGCCAGTTCTATCCGGTTCGGGAAAACTGGTAGCGGTGACTGTGGTAGGCTTCCACCCACCCGCCCAGATGTAATGACGTCCTATTTAGCCACATTTCCGAGGCTGTGTGCATGCATGGAAGGCATGTGCACAAGCAAAGAGCGTGCACATAAGGCTGAGCACGCGTGGAAGATGGCACGTGCGCTCACATTTGCAAACCAGTAGGGAAGGTAAGTGAATCCCACCTCTGAGCGATTGGACCCTTAAGGAATTTCTCATAGCATTTAATTCTTAGCAGAAAAGCAACTGCAATTCCATGAGTCACTCTTAATATTTATTCTTAAGAAGGAGAAAAGGTAGGAAGAATGGATGTGTGGATGGTACAGCAGACATACACTAATCATACACAACAATGCGGTCACCCATAGCAGAATCAATTAGACAATTTGTTCAATTCTACAATATGAGCCCTCAAAGCGATCCTTACAATCACAGGAATCAACATTCAAAATATTGGCTTCATTGTCCCAGAAGGCAATGCAGGTTCCATGTTTCCGTGTTGTCTTACTTAACAACCTTCTCTCCAGAGAGGAGAAGACTTTTCGGAGAGTGGGGAAAGGTTACACTTTTTTTGGTAACCACCGGTGGAGGCATCTAGCCAATCACAAAATAGTTCGTCAGGGTTGGATTATATGGATGGAAGAGCAGGAGTGGGATTCAGCCGGTTCACACAGGTTCGGGTGAAATGGATGCTAATTTTACATCTGTTTTGCCGAACCAGTAGTTGCAAGGACTGCCTGGCCCCACCCACCCCTCCCCTCCCCTCCCAGGAGTTTCCACATGGCCCATTTTAGATGCCAGGTAAGTGCAGTGCCCGCTCGAAGGCTCTGGGAGGGTGAAAAATGGGCCTCCCAGAAGTTCCAGAAATCTAGAAATGGGCCTGTTTCCAGCCTCCAGAAGTACTCCGGAGCCCAGGGGAGGCAGTTTTCGCCCTCCCAGAGGTTCAAGGAAAGCCTCCAGAACTTGAGGAGGGCGAAAACGCCCCCCTCCCACCATGGTGCAGGAGACCGAGTAGGCCACGCCCACCATGGCCATGCCCACCCAGCACCTGGGCAGAGAAGCAGTTGCTAAAAGTTTTGAATCCCATCCCTGGATGGAAGTCCACCACAAAATCTCAGGTCTGGATTTTGAAAACATGAACCTGGGAAAAAAGTAAAAGAAGAACTTCTTTATTGTTGTTAAGGAAAAAACCTTGTCCAAGTAATAACCCAAAGTTAAGCTCAACTCTTATCTCTCTTTCTTTCTTTTTTTTTTTCCAGGTGAGGAGAAAATTTCTTCCCCTGAATAAGGATACAAAAAGCATCACCTGCCCCTCTGACCTGAACTCTTAAGAGGCAGGAAAGTCTTCTGCAGGATGGATATAAGTAAGAATAACGCTTGTAAATTATACATCCCGGGTCACTCACCCAAGATAAGAAATTTATAACAACAGTTCTGGGAACGGAGGTTGTTTCCAATCTCTACTTCTTGATTTTCAGAGTCAATTTGGCAGCTGCTGGAGGGAAAGTTGGAGAGACAAGTCCAAGCAATGAACGACAGTGGATGTTGAAAGCAAACTGCAGTAGAAATGTAGAGAACCACTCTTGGCTGCAAATCTAGTTCGCAAACCATTTACGTTGTTATCCACCACAGTCCAATTCGTAGAGCCTTAGATATTCTCGTAAGCTGGGGAAGCAAATCACCGCACAACAAGCATCTGAATATTGGTGATTTCCCCCAAAGTGATCTTAACAGATTAATAGAGTTGGAAGAGACCTTATAGGTCATCTAGTCCAATCCTCGACTCAAGCAGGAGACCCTACACCATTTCTGACAAATGGCAGTCCAATCTTTTCTTGAAAGTCTCAAGTGGTGACGCTCCCACAACTTCTGAAGGCAACTTCTGTTCCATGGGTTGATTGTTCTCACTGTCAGAAAATTTCTCCTCATTTCTAGGTTGAATTTCTCCTTGTTCAGTTTCCATCCATTATTCCTTGTCTGGTCTTCAGGTGCCTTGGAAAATAGGTTGACCCCCTCCTCTCTGTGGCAGCTCCTCAAATATTGGAAGATGCTATCATGTCTCCCCCTGGTCCTTCTCTTCACTACACTAGCCGTGCCCAGTTTCTGCAACCGTTCTTCATATTCTCCAGTCCCCTCATCATCTTGGTTGCTCTTCTCTTCACTCTTTCTAGAATCTCAACATCTTTTTTACAGTATGGTGACCAAAACTGGATGCAGGATTCTAGGTGTGGTCTTACTAGCGCTTTATAGAGTGGTATTAGTACTACTAGTTTATCAATTTATAGATAAACTATAAATTTATAGATAAATTAGTACCATTTATCTGCATAAATGCTCAAATGAAGTTGTAGTTCTTCTATGTTGGTCAAATCTGGTTGTAAAGAAAGAGTCCATCCAAGGGTTCTTCTTGAAGGTGTTGTGTGGAGAACAGGCTCTTGCTAAGAATGGATCTCAGAAACAATTCAGGATTGAAAGAACAAGGGACAGAAAAAAAAAGGTGTAGGAAGTTAGCATCCACCCCTTTCCTAGAGGAATGAAATATTTTGGGAAATATTAAAAAGGCAGAATATTATGTTTCCCTGTATGAGAAATGGAGAAGCATGTTTAAGACAAAGCAGCTCCCACCTTCCTACCCCCACCCTTTGTCAATGGGCCAGAGGCAGAAACTCAATCTTTCAATCTTTGAAACTCATCTGCAACACAATAGGACCCATCTAGCAACAGAAACTCACCACATGGCACCTGGGAAGATTACATCAGCCAGCAAGGCTAGCCAAGACCCTCACCCTCTGGGAGTCTGACAACCAATCAGGATACTCTTTCTGGGCCCTAGGAAGTTCAAAGCCAGAGAGGGCATAAAACCTGGGGACTCCCTGTGTCTTGCCCCTTTTCTGTTCAGGAACTCAAGCCACGTGATCCTGTCCACCATTAAACCATCTTTCCAAGCAGTCTCCATGTTTCCAGTGTCTTTTTCCCCTCTTGGAGCTGAACCCAGAAGGATATTTCTTCCTACAAAGGAGAGAGAGAAAGAAAGAGAGAGAGGGAAGGAGAGAGAGAGAGAGAGAGAGAGAGAGAGAGAGAGAGAGAGAGAGGAGAGAGAGGGGGGGAAGGAGAGAGAGAGAGAGAGAGAGATGGCAATTCTCCTTGACTTCAGTCCCTGACATTCCCTATCTCCTCGGTGACCCATGATTTATTTATTTATATGAAAACTAAAATGTGCTTTCTTAATTGGTTTCATCTACATTTTAATAATACATTAGCTTGCAATAAACTGGGGGGGAGGGCGTTCTCGAAATTCCATAATACACAACACACAAATCAACCCCCTTCCTCTTTTCTCTGCCTGCCCCCTCTTCCTCGCCCCCCCCCACCCCTGGCAGCCCTTGACTGAATTGAATTATAAAGCACTGTTGACGTTCTATATCGGGGTTGGCTTTATTCCTTGCTACATATTTTCTCATTACATTTCTCAATGATTTATTTATGACAGTGCTATGCATATAAAATCTACCCTGCTCCAAAGTTCACATTGCAATGACCGTAGTGCCAGTCCTGGCGGGGGGGAGGGGGAGAGGGGGGAGGGGGGAGAGGTAAGTTCATCTGGGGATGATTCACGAGTCAACCACATCTGGCATGCGTCCTTCTGTTCCATAAAGTATGCAGTTTGATGTAAATCCATGCAACTTTGCGTTTTTTGTTTTTTGTTTTTTTAATTTGATTTATATGCCGCCCTTCTCCGGAGACTCAGGGCGGCTTATAATGCGTTAAGCAATAGCCTTCATACTTTTGTATATTTTATACAAAGTCAGCTTATTGCCCCAACAAACCGGGTCCTCATTTTACCCACCTTAGAAAGGATGGAAGGCTGAGTCGACCTTGAGCCTGGTGAGGATTGAACTCGCAGTAATTGCAGGCAGCTGGATGTTAAATGCTGCCTTAGTAGGAGGCATTAGCCTCCTACGCCACTCAGGCTCCTGAGCGTTCTTCTCTTTTCCACCAAAGTTAAACATTGCAGCATTGCCCCCAAAACGTAAGATGGGATATCAGTGGTGGGATTCATAATTTCTTACTACCAGTTCTGTGGGCGTGGCTTGGTGGGCATGGCATGGCATGGCATGGCTTGGTGGGCATGGCAAGGGAAGGATACTGCAAAATCCCCATTCCCTCCCCACTCCAGAGGAAAGATACTGTAAAATCTCCATTCCCACCCCAGTCCAGGGAAATATTACTGTAAAATCTCCATTGCCACCCCACTCCAGGGGAAGGATACTGTAAAATCCCCATTCCCTCTCCACTCCAGGGGAAGGTTACTGCAAAATCCCCATTTCCTCCCAATCAGCTGGGACTTGGGAGGCAGAGAATAGATGGGGACGGGGCCAGTCAGAGGTGGTATTTACCGGTTCTCCAAACTACTCAAAATTTCTGCTGCCGGTTCTCCAGAACTTGTCAGAACCTGCTGAATACCACCTCAGTGGGATATCCTTAAAGATACGATTTGTTGTGGCAATGAAATCATGCTGTACCCCTTGCTCATCTAAGATAGTTGGTCTTCACTCTTTATTCTTGAGGTCCAGAGTCTTTGGGCTTCTTCCAATTCTCAAAATTTGACATTAGGTCAACTTAGGGTTAGTCAAGGTTGAAACATGGGCTACACCCTAGATATAGAACCAAGAGCTGTGATGGCACAGTGGTTAGAAGGCAGTATTGCAGGCTAATTTTGCTGACTGCCAGCAGTTCGATTCTCACTGGCTCAAGGTTGACTCAGCCTTCCATCCTTCCGAGGTGGGTAAAATGGGGACCCAGATTGTTGGGGGCAAAGAGGCTGACTCTGTAAACCGCTTAGAGAGGGCTGTAAAGCACTGTGAAGTGGTATATAAGTCTAAGTGCTGTTGCTATTGTTATGTCTAGCATATCAAAGAGAAGGATTAAGAGGAACATAGTAACATTCTTCCCCATAAATGCCACTGTTACCCAAATCTGTACTTGTATGAGTCAGATTCAGACGATGCTCTTCTGTACCCATAATTTCTTACAAACAGCAAAGGTATAACTTGGAACAATGGTTAAAGTAGAACTGTTCTTGTTGCATAATTTTCTATGTGCATGGTCGTTCCTTCCTTCCCTTCTTCCCTCCTTTCTCCTTGTTTCCTTCCTTCCCTCCCTCCCTCCCTCAGCCGTATTCCTTCATCTTACTTCCCCTTGTTTCCTTCCTTTCTTCTATCCCTCCCTCCTTAAATCATTTCCTTCCCTCCCTCCCTCCCTGTTTCCTTCCTTCCCTCCCTCAGTCCTCTTCCTTCACCTTCCTTTCTTCCATTCTTCCCTCCCTCCCCTTCCTTCTCCTTCCTTCCTTCCTTTCTTTTCTTTTCTTTTCTTTCTTACATCTCAAAGCATCTCAAACTATTTTTTTTTTTAATTTGATTTATATGCCGCCCTTCTCCGGAGACTCAGGGCGGCTTACAATGCGTTAAGCAATAGCCTTCATACTTTTGTATATTTTATACAAAGTCAGCTTATTGCCCCCACAAACTGGGTCCTCATTTTACCTACCTTAGAAAGGATGGAAGGCTGAGTCAACCTTGAGGAGATTCGAACTTACTAATTGCAGACAGCTGGAGTTAAATTACAATGCATTAGTCTGCTGAGCCACCAGGTCCTTTATTTGTGGAGGGAAGTATAAGCAAGAAACTCAAAGTAACTCTGTCTGAATTGTGCTAGGTATAAATTGAAGAATTGCCTTAGCAGGTTTACAAGATTTTGTACTTCACCATTTTAGCAATATATATATATATTTCTAAATCCAAATGGGCTTGACATTAAATCTGAAAGATTGCTAAAGCCAAATCAATTTATATCGAGAGCAATTAAGAGAGGACATGTCCCTACGACCTGCAATATTTTTCATTAAAACCTTTTGCTATATCCAGTGATGGACCAGTCCAGAAACAGGCTGATTGCCAACTTTAAACTCAGCATACTCAGATTTGATGAGTACAATTAATCTGAAGCCCTCCCAAAATAAAACTAAAAATTATAATCTCCTGGAAGGTAATTCACCTATAAATTAAAAGGAACAGGAAGATAATGATGCTAAATATCTCCCTATTGTGTTCAATATTGAATAAATTATGGATCGGGGTTATTTGGAATGTAATTCTTGTGACTTTGTGGGTCTAACACCAAAGGTGAAATTCATCCATCTATTTATTAATGAAAACTTAGTGGCTCGAGGGGTGAAAAATATTGGGACATATATAATATGGGAACAATGGGAAAGTTGCTTTGAAGATACCCACTAATAATATCTGATTAGGCTTTGCTCCAAATGTGGATTTACTAGGTTGCCATCTTAGTAATCTAAATGGCTTCAAGCTCCAGTAATTTTGCTTCATCAAACAGTGATGCAGCCACCAGGAGTCAAATAAATGCAAATAGGTGACATGATGAAGAGTAATTTATGTAATGGAAAAAGCTAGCCAAGATACCAATGAAGGAGTGTGCAAGAGAGTGGAGAGGGACAGTTGATTCGAATGACACAGGGAGGAAGTAGATAAATGAACAGCGAAGGATGGAGATCAATGGTTGTTGTAAGTGCTCAGAACTACCGTTGGCCATGGTTTACACGCTCACTTCATTGGATTGAAAAGTATCAGGTTCTTACAATGGTTTCAACCTCCATTGGCTGATGGGGAATTCTAGGAGTTGAAGTTCATCCTTCTGAAATAGAATGGAATGGAATGGAATGGAGTGGAGTGGAGTGGAGTGGAGTGGAGTGGAGTGGAGTGGAGTAGAGTAGAGTAGAGTAGAGTAGAGTAGAGTAGAGTCGAGTCGAGTCGAGTCGAGTAGAGTCGAGTCGAGTCGAGTCGAATCGAATAGAATAGAATAGAATAGAATAGAATAGAATAGAATAGAATAGAATAGAATAGAATAGAATAGAATAGAATAGAATAGAATAGAATAGAATTCAATTCTTTATTGGCCAAATGTGATTGGACACACAAGGAATTTGTCTTTGGTGCATATGCTCTCGGTGTACATAAAGAAAAAAATAAAATATATTCATCAAGAATCATAAGATACAACACTTAGTGATAGTCATAGGATACTAATAAGCAATCAAATCATACTAGGAAACAATAAAAACAATATAAGTTGTAAAGAGTTGCCATTTGCCAAAGTTGAGAAATACCAGGCTAGACCAATGAGAATCACTGAACTTTTTCTCTTGGGCTGAATGGAAAAAGAATTGGGGGAAAAAAGTTGGAACTTTGTTAGTATATATGTTGACAGCAGCAAGACTATTGTATGCACAAAAATAGAAGGACACTTCGATTTCTACCGTGGACGAATGGTTGCAGAAGTTGATGGAGTTGGCGGGAATGGCAAAATTGACTACTTTGATTAAAGAAAAGAACATAAATATAAGAGGTAAATATAAACAAATATAAATGTGTAGATAAGAACAAATAAATATTATAGTGTGTGTGTGTGTGTGTGTGTGTGTGTGTTTTCTAAGGTTTTCACGGGTGTTTGTATGTAGGTCTTTGGTTATTCGGGTTTTCTCCCGCGTAAAATTGGAGGTGTCTTGGCAACGTTTCGACGAAGTCTCATTCGTCATCTTCAGGCTGGTGTTCTCGGCTTCGTGCTTCTAGGAGCAATGTGTGTGATCACAGCTGTTTCTACCTTTTTAGCCACTTTAAACCCCTCCAATCCATACATGAAGCAGACTGACACCCAACATGAAGAAATGGCACGGCCACGAACACGAAGCCAAACAACAGCAACACTGCTCACCAGCTCAAATCCCCCTGCTACTCAGACTAACCCGAGCACAACCAAGCCCCCACCTAAACAGTACACACACCCAGCCAATCAGAGCACAGCCAACCCCCCCATCCAATCACAACACAGCCAAACCCCCAACCAATCAGAACACACCTCCACCCAATCAGAACACAGCCAAGCTCCCACCCAATCAGTTCACACCCCCACTAGCAGTTAAAAGGAAGAAACAGCTGCGATCACACACATTGCTCCTAGAAGCACGAAGCCGAGAACACCAGCCTGAAGATGACGAATGAGACTTCGTCGAAACGTTGCCAAGACACCTCCAATTTTACGTGGGAGAAAACCCAAAAAAGCAAAGACCGACATTTATATGTTGGAGTAATGTAATTATTCTACTATTGAGTAGTAAATAGAAATGATAGAATAGAGAACTACAAAAGCAAAGTATGTAAATTGATACGAAATGCTGTAAAATTACCATTAATGTTATGTAATGTTCAATACATTACGTTTTGACATGTTTTGTTTTTATATGTGTGATTGTTTTTTGTGTTGTTTCTAAAGACAAACTGTTTAATAAAAATTATTTTTTTAAAAAATAAATAAAGAAAAGAACATAAAGTACTTTTGTTTCCACATGGAAACCACTTCTGAACTTCATGCTTGATGTGGAAGAGAATGAAACTTTGATTTTGGGTTTTGCTGATTAGACTGATAGATCTTTATAGAAATTGTGTGTTCATATTATTATGAAAAAGCAAAAAGTTATGATTTGATGTTCATGCCTTCTTTATTTGACTGTAACAGAGAGAGTTGGAAGTCAATGCTTCTTTTTCTTTCTTATCTCTCTTCACTTCTCCTTTCCTCCACATCCCTCCCCCCACTGCTTTTCTATTTATTTTGTATTTTATAATACGTTATACTTCAATAAAAATGTTGACTGGAAGAGAATCATTCTCAAAAAGGAGTGTTCTGTCTCTCATTGTTTTATTGAAAGCTGATTGGCTAATAGATGATTTAACCCATTGGCCAATCAGTGCTCAATCAGTGCTCTAGGAGATGAAAGCAAGCTGTGTCCACTGTGTTTCTATTTCTTTTTTCAAATAAAGCCATTCTTTGTTCTCTTTTATGCCACCTGATTTTTTTTGGGGGGGGGGGTGAAAATGCCTGTTGTACCTTAAGGAAGGCATAAGAATGGAGTGGAGTGGAGTGGAGTGGAGTGGAAGGGAAGGGAAGGGGAGGGGAGGGGAGGGGAGGGGAGGGGAGGGGATGGGATGGGACAGGAGGGGACAGGAGGGAAGGGAAGGGCAGGGAAGGGAAGGGGATGAATGGAGAGAGAAGAGAAGAGAAGAGAAGAGAAGAGAAGAGAAGAGAAGAGAAGAGAAGAGAAGAGAAGAGAAGAGAAGAGAAGAGAAGAGAAGAGAAGAGAAGGGAAGGGAAGGGAAGGGAAGGGAAGGGAAGGGGGAAGGGAGGGGAGGGGACAGGAGGGAAGGGAAGGGCAGGGAAGGGCAGGGAAGGGAAGGGAAGGGAATGAATGGAGAGAGAAGAGAAGAGAAGGGAAGGGAAGGGAAGGGGAAGGGAAGGGAAAGAGGGAAGGGGAGGGGAGGGGAGGGGACAGGAGGGAAGGGAAGGGCAGGGAAGGGAATGAATGGAGAGAGAAGAGAAGAGAAGAGAAGAGAAGAGAAGAGAAGAGAAGAGAAGAGAAGAGAAGGGAAGGGAAGGGAAGGGAAGGGAAGGGGAGGGGACGGGAGGGGAGGGGAGGGAGGGGAGGGGACGGGAGGGGACAGGAGGGAAGGGAAGGGAAGGGAAGGGAAGCCGTAAATTTCCTTAAAAGCTCTCTGCTCTTTAACGAAATTGACACTTGGGACAGGAGAAGACAAGATAGAATAGAATCGATGTTTTGGGGGTCCTTGGTACTCTCTAAGCTTGGCTGTTTTCTTGCAGATGTTTCAGTTACCAGAATTGGTAAATGAAATGTCTGCAAGTAAACAACCAAGTTCAGAGACTCAGGTGCAAAGAGCCAAATCCATATGAAAAATTGTTTTTCAGAAATATATTACTGATGCCTATACACAAGAATCCTGTCAACTAACGGTCCGTGTTAAATCGGTGCTAAATAAGTCAAAGGTCAATGAAATTCAAGAGGGGTTGGACTTAGATGGTTATTATGGGAACGTAATGACTCCAGGCTGATTACTTTCTTGATTCCCACCTCCATCCCATGCTCGCTCTGCTCTTCTCCTACTCAGAGAGCACCAAGATCCCCACAGTTTAACTCTAAGCTACAAACATTCACTTCTACCAATTTGTTCTTCCTCAAGACAAGAGAGAAAGAAGTCCAGAATGTTACCAGTAAAGTATACATTATTTGCATGGGGAACACTGCCTTGCACTATTTATCTATGCATTTTTGACTGATTGAACAAACAGGAACATTCCTTTAGGCTTCCTTTGAGCTATGAGCCACGGTGGCGCCGTGGTTAGACTGGAGTACTGCAGGCTATTCCTGCTGCCTACCAGCTGCCTGCAATTTGGCAGTTCAAATCTCACCAGGCTCAAGGTTGACTCAGCCTTCCATCCTTTCAAAGTGGGTAAAATGAGGGCCCAGATTGTTGGGGGCAAGAGGCTGACTCTGTAACCCGCTTAGAGAGGGCTGCAAAGCGGTATATAAGTTTAAGTGCTATTGCTATTATGTTGTTTCTTCAGGAGAACAGAGACTGAGTTCCTTCTCCCAACGTAGAATTAGGAGAAAGTGGGCCCTTTGACCCTTTCCTTGCTCAGCGACTGCTCAGCCCTGAGCAGAGGTGGTTTTCAGCCGGTTCGGACTGGTTCACCCGAACCAGTAGCAGAAATCGTGGGTGAGCCTGCCTATCTGCCCCTTCTCTATGCCATCCTATTTAGGCACATTTTTGAGGCCGGGTACATGCACGAAAGGCGCGCGCATGAGCAAAATACATGCATGGACAGCAGGCACACCTGTGAACCGGCCATGTGTGCGCACGAAGTGAGCGGGCACGCATGCGGCAAACCGGTAGTACATAATGTGAAATCCACCACTGGCCCTGAGTCTCATTTCCCTTTCCATTCAACTTCTAGTGACAATATTGCTGTCACCCAGAACTAACTTGTCGTGATGGATCAGAAGGACTCACCTTGCCTCTTACCAATGCAGAAGCATAATGGACTAATTGCTCAGGTCTGTTTTAGTTCCTTGCGGTGGCTGGGATGATGAACTGCTCCAGATGTTGCAGCTACTCAACGCCATATATCTTCAGAATAAATGTCTCTATCTCCTGAGCCATTCTGACACTAGGAAAAGACAGCCTACCTTATTCCAAAAATAGAAGCCTATGAAAAGACCCTTGATTCTTTATAACACCTTCTATGGGTCTGGTCAAAGTGTTGGTAGGAACTGAGAAGAGCAGCAAAAATGGATGCAAAGAGATAAAAATGAAAAGTAACATAAAATAAAGCAAAAATAAATAAAATAAAACAATGAAAATTAATAAAAGAAAAAGAAAAGAAAACAACTTCCGGGTTCCGGTGTGCACACGCTGACCAGCTGGTCTTCATGAGTGTGGAAGTGCCAGAAGCTGCAGGAGTAGCTCCTTGGCACGCATGTGTGTGCCAGGAAGGTAGGCTTTTGGTTTCTGACACACGCATGTGTGCCAGCCAGCTGGTCTTTGTGCACGCATGTGTGCCAGAAACCGGAAGACCAGCTGAACCTTTTCGGCACCGAGTGCTGAAACGGGAGCGTGCGCGGGGAAGCGTCAGAAACCAGAAGAACTGAGTTCTTGGTTTCTGGCACACATATGCATGCCAGCCATCTGATCTTCGCACACCCAGTGGTGGGTTGCCCCCGGTTCAGATCGGTTTGCAAGAACTGATAGTAAAACCAGTGGGAGGCTCTGCCTACTCCCCCAGATGTCGTCATTGGTGATCTGCGCATGCACAGAGCGAAGCGATCACGCTCGTGCGACCCCGTTGCGAACCGGTAGTAAAGGTAAGTAGAACCCACCCCTGCGCACACCCATGCGTGCCAGAAACTGGAAGACAAGGTGACTGGTATGTATGTGCATGCCGGAAACCAGAAGCTCAGTTTCCCAGCACATGCGTGCACACTGGGAAGCTGTTCTTCCAGTTTCCGGTGCTCCCCCGTGCGTGTGCTCCCATTTCAGCACTCGGTGCCGAAAAGATTGACCAACACTGCCCTATACCATTCCAGACAAATGATTGTCCAGTATTGTCCCAAAGGTGCTTTTTCAAGAGGCAACTGGACTTTCTGGTTTTTGTTTCAAGATGTTTCGCTTCTCATCCAAGAAGCTTCTTCAGCTCTGATTGCATGGTAGGGAATGGAAGGATTTATACTCTTTGCAAACAGCTGGTCATTTGCATCCTTTTAGGGAGTCATTTTAGCTGTCTGCAAGGAGTATAAATCCTTCCATTCTCCACCATCCGATCAGAGCTGAAGAAGCTTCTTGGATGAGAAGCAAAACTCCTTCAAAGAAAACCAGAAAGTCCAGTTGCCTCTTGAAAAAGCACCTTTGGGACAACCATGACCTGGATGACTGAGAATCTCTGCAGACATTTAGATTGTCCACCATCTTCTTAAATGCCTCCAGTGTTGGAGCACCCACAACTTCTGAAGGCAACTTCTGTTCCACTGGTTAATTGTTCTCACTGTCAGGAAATTTCTCCTTATTTCTTGGTTGCTTCTCTCTTTGTTCAGTGATATGAAAGGTGAAATGAAAAGAGCTAGTGCAAAGGGCCAGAGAAACAAGGTGAAATGAAGCAAAATGGCCCCTAGACTTTGAGAAAGGAGGGGAGTTTGTGGAACAACTATGACAGCTCGGTGATGAGCTCTGAAGGTCATCATCCACCGGCAGAAGAAGCGATGAAGCAACCTCTCTGTTACTTTGCTAAATGATTTCCCATCTTCTACCTGTCATCATCCCCTTCTTGACTTCTTGTTCAATAGCATTAATTTTCTCTTGATAAGCTGTCCATTGTTACCCCGGGGGTTGACCTTGGTTGAACTCAATACATGCCAAGGACTTGCCATTCTTTCGGTGACTTTTTCCAAGTGTCTATTTATCAACTCCTTAACTGGACTTCTGACACAGAGAGTGTCTCCTGTTCCTTTGTTTGTTTTCCCTTCGATGGACTTTAACAATAGTTTGAAAAGGAGAAAGGAAACATCGGGAAGCAACGGACGCAACTGTGAAGATGGAACTGTATTTATTTAAACTTTGTCTTGTTGTGGACCAGACTGGAGATTTCGTTTAAAATCTAAGATGAGTTGAGATTTAATTGTTCCTAACATGATCAGCATCCTCTCGTTCCTGCAGAGCTAAATGTAATTTATAGGGCTGAATAGGATTAAGGTTCAGTCAGTCATGTTTGTTATGCTGTGCAAACTTCAGGGACTTGATGAATTGGATGATATAGAAATAGTGTGGATGGCAGATGAAATTTCAGTGGTCTTTTATTGAAGAAATTGATTGTTGATTGTTTCACCTCTACTAGACTGGTTTGAGAGCCTCTTGAATGTGGCAGTGCTGTCACTTCGGATTATAACTTTGAGGCAGAATAAACTCTTGAAAATATTGGATCAAATACACCGACCTCAAAAGACAATGGGTTTTATTCTGTATTCCATTTTAATTCACGCATATTCTACTTACTCCTGTTGTCCTTTTAAGAAATCGCCTACCTTCCTTAGCTTTCCATATGGTTTCATGTGGAAATATGAATTTGTTTGTGAATTCAGTTTGAGCAAACATCTGAGGTTGGAAGGACTGAACCAGTGGTGGGTTGCTACTGGTTCACTCCGGATCAGGAGAACCAGTAGCGGTGGCGGTAGCATGCGCAGAAGCGTTGTGAGTGAGCATGAGTGCGCCCACGATCAAACCGGAAGTGATGGGTTTCGAAACCTGCCCCTAGACTGAACGTCCTTGTCAAACCTTAGAGGTAGAAAGTTACCAGTTTAGACCATTAAGCTACTGCTATTATAATGGCTGCCACACCATGGCTGACGTCCCTTAGATGTACTGAGAGATATTGTGAGGTGAAGCTGGAGCTGTCAGTAGGTGAAACATGTATGAATGTTTTTATGCCCCTCTAAGCCTCTCCTCTCTTTAACCTCTTTAACGGAAGAAATCAAATAAGCTAGAAAATTAAAGAATAGTTTAAAAAAGATAAAGCAAAAAACAGTAAAAACAGAGAGAACATAAAATACTGGCTATATAAAATAAGTATATGTACATATGAATGGGATATAGATGATAGATGGATAGATATTTTTTTAAAAAAATTGATTTATATGCCGCCCTTCTTCTCCGGAGACTCAGGGCGGCTGACAATGCGTTAATCAATAGCCTTCATCCTTTTGTATATTTATACAAAGTCAGCTTATTACCCCCACAATCTGGGTCCTTATTTTACCTACCTTAGAAAGGATGGAAGTCTGAGTCAACCTTGAGCCTGGTGAGATTTGAACTTGCAGTAATTGCAGGCAGCTGGGGTTAATAACAGTGCTTTAGTCTGCTGCGCTACCAGGGCTCTGGTAAATAGATGATAGATAGATAGATAGATAGATAGATAGATAGATAGATAGATAGATAGATAGATAGATAATGTAGATACTGCAGATAGATAGATAAATACATACATACTGTAGATAGATAGATAGATAGATAGATAGATAGATAGATAGATAGATAGATAGATAGATAGATAGATAGATAGATAGATAGATAGATAGGATGGATAGATACAATGGATGGATGAATGGATAGATGGATGGATGGATAGATGGATAAATAGATAAATAGAGAGATAGATAGACAGACAGACAGATACAATGGATGGATGGATGGATGGATGGATGGATGGATGGATGGATGGATGGATGGATGGATAGGTAGATAGATAGATAGATAGATAGATAGATAGATAGATAGATAGATAGATAGATAGATAGATAGATAGATAATGTAGATACTGCAGATAGATAGATAAATACATACATACTGTAGATAGATAGATAGATAGATAGATAGATAGATAGATAGATAGATAGATAGATAGATAGATAGATAGGATGGATAGATACAATGGATGGATGAATGGATAGATGGATGGATGGATAGATGGATAAATAGATAAATAGATAGATAGACAGACAGACAGACAGATACAATGGATGGATGGATGGATGGATGGATGGATGGATGGATGGATGGATAGGTAGATAGATAGATAGATAGATAGATAGATAGATAGATAGATAGATAGATAATGTAGATACTGCAGATAGATAGATAAATACATACATACTGTAGATAGATAGATAGATAGATAGATAGATAGATAGATAGATAGGATGGATAGATACAATGGATGGATGAATGGATAGATGGATGGATGGATAGATGGATAAATAGATAAATAGATAGATAGACAGACAGACAGACAGATACAATGGATGGATGGATGGATGGATGGATGGATGGATGGATGGATGGATGGGTAGATAGATAGATAGATAGATAGATAGATAGATAGATAGATAGATAGATAGATAGATAGATCATACAGAGGTACAAATTTATCAATTCAGCTGAGTTCAAGCAGAGTTAGGAAGTTTTTCTTAACATTGGATGAGAATTTGCTTTCCTGCAACTTAACTACATTATTCTGGAATAACGGAGTAAGTCTTGACCTATAAGACTCTCTTCAGGTATTTAAAAAGTGCTCTCAATATTACCTCTCCTCTCCTCTCCAAAATCACAGGAACTAATAAGGTCACTTCCCTTTTGGCCACTCTGAACACATATATTATTACCAAAACCAATATTCCCCATTCTACACCTATATCAGTGGTGAAATCCAGCTGGATCTATCCGGCTTGCACAATCTGGTAGGGCCGGTGGCTGGAGGCTCCGCCCACCTGCCAGGATGTCATCACATCCCATTTTTTACCCTCTGCACATGCGCAGAAGAGGCACGCACGCTCACATTTCCAATCCGGTACTGAAAGTTAGTGCATTTTACCCCTGGCCTATATGTATTATTTATTTTGCCTAAATAAAGAAATGTCTATGGAGATTCTCAGTCATCCAGGTCATGGTTGTCCCAAAGGTGCTTTTTCAAGAGGCAACTGGACTTTCTGGGTTTTTTTTAGAAGATGTTTCGCTTCTTCAGCTCTGACTGGATGGAGGGGAATGGAAGGATTTATGCTCCTTGCAGACAGCTGGTCATTTTTTTTTTAATTTTATTTATATGCCGCCCTTCTCCGGAGACTCAGGGTGGCTTACAATGCGCTAAGCAATAGCTTTCATCCTTTTGTATATTTATATAAAGTCAGCTTATTGCCCCCACAAACTGGGTCCTCACTTTACCTACCTTAGAAAGGATGGAAGGCTGAGTCAACCTTGAGCCTGGCGAGATTCAAACCTGCAGTAATTGCAGGCAGCTGGTCTTAATAACAGGGTGCTTTAGACCACTGTACTACCAAGGCATCCTTTTAATGAGTTGTTGAGGCCAGTAGTGCAAATGGATCTGGAGCCTTTTTGGAACTGCTGAAAGGACTGTGTTGTAAATTGGAGATAGATGATGTCATATCCCCCCCCCCTCTGTTGAGAGATGACTGTTCAATTTTGATACAGATGACCTCTTGGACCCCTCTTTCAAACCAGCGGTCCTCTCTGTCCAAAATATGGACTTAGTTGTCTTCAAAAGAGCGGCCTCTGTCTTTTTAAACGCAGGAGGACTGCTGAATCTAGCCGAGGAAAACTAAACAAAGAAATGTTTAGCTGTTGAAATCTATGGCATTGTTTTCAGCACACTTCTTTAATCTCCAAAGACCTTTCCGAGTTTGTTTTTGGTCTTTTCTGGTATTAGCTCTGCTCCCCATGACCTTGGTTGTTCAGGCTGTCATCTGAACCTTCACTCTCCTTTGGGAGATGGGAGACTAAAACATATGAAGAACGGTTACATGAACTGGGCATGGCTAGTCTAGTGAAGAGAAGCACCAGGGGTGTTCTGTCCCCGTCTCACACACACACACACAAACAGACAGCCGGGGGTTAAATAAACTGGCAGACAACCAATTCTTTCGATAAGACGCTTGGCAGCAACCCAGGAGCTGCTTGCCAAGAACTTTTACTCAATAAACAAAATACCCACAGTCAAGAATTGTCCAGTTCGTAAAATAAATCCAAGGCCAATAATGTTGTTTCCAAAGATGCAATGTGACTCGATAGTAGTTAGTTTTGTCCATCACAGAGTCTGAATGGCCACCTCACCCCCTTTTATACCCTGTGGGGTGTGGTCCAGTGACTCAGCCTAATCTCTGGCACGCCTTTTCTTCTGTTGTGCGTGCTTATCTCTGCGACACTGCCAAGGATCCAGCCAAGACTCATTACCCTCATCACTGTCCACCTGTGGCTGCGTGGACGTGCTTGGCCCCGGCCCTATCTCTTGCCCTTCGGCGGACACCAAAGGCATTGCCAGAGAGGAGGGTCCTGGAGAGGGAGGCCTTGCCAACTCCTCCCCTTCACTCTCGGAGTCCTCTCCTGCCGATGACACAGGCTCAGGTAACAGAGCCACAAGGGGAGACATGAGAGCAGTTTTCCAATATTTGAGGGGCTGCCACAGAGCGGAAGGGGATCAAGCTATTTTCCAAAGCACCTGAAGGTCAGACAAGGAATAATGGATGGAAACTGACCAAGGAGAGATTCAACCTAGAAATAAGGAGAAATTTTCTGACAGTGAAAGCAATCAACCAACTTGCCTTCAGAAGTTGTGGGAGCTTCATCACTGGAAGCTTTCAAGAAGAGACTGGACTGCCATCTGTCAGAAATGGTATATGGTCTCCTGCTTGGGCAGGGGGTTGGACTAGATGACCTACAAGGCCCCTTCCAACTCTTGTTAATCTGTATCTATCTAAGATGATCAAAGGCCTGGAGGCCAAAACATACAATGAACGGTTGCAAGAGCCGGACATGGCTAGTCTAGTGAAGAGAAGGACCAGGGGAGTCTTCCAATATTTGAGGGGCTGCCACAGAGAGGAAGGGGTCAAGCTATTTTCCAAGGCACCTGAAGGCCAGACAAGGAATAATGGATGGAAACTGACCAAGGAGAGATTCAACCTGGAAATAAGGAGAAATTTTCCGACAGTGAGAACAATCAACCAAAGGAACAGAAGTTGCCTTCGGAAGTTGTGGGAGCTTCATCACTGGAAGCTTTCAAGAAGAGACTGGACTGACGTCTGTCAGAAGTGGTGTAGGGTCTCCTACTTGAGTGGGGGGTTGGACTAGATGACCTATAAAGTCCCTTCCAGCTCTGTTAATCTGTTAAACCTGTTAAGAGACCAAGTTGAGTCTCTGAGTTGCTCCTGTGTCTCTCCAAAGGAAAAAAAAAAAGGATCCATTTGACCAACTCAGTCTTCCACTTGTGTGCAAAAAGAGAGTCCGTCCGTCTGAAAAATAATAGATGAGAGGCATATGCAGGCAGCTCCATGAGACAATCAGTAAGCCATTATCTGACACCAGGGCCGTATGAAGTCAGGCAAAGCTTTAACTCATGGTGCCTGAGCAGCTTTATTAAAAGGTCAGTTGCAGCCCCGGGCTTGAGTAAGTGAGAATCAAATAGCTTTGGAAATTAAAAAAAAAAAAAAGTGGGAGGGGGAAGTGCTGAGAAAATTATTTGTCTAGTTGTGTCAATGCTTCTGCCGGAGCAGGAAAGAAGCAACTTAATTCCAAGGCTAGAGAGAAATAAATAGTCGAGAGATTTCGTTGAACTACTGATCAGCTGGAAAAAAAGTTTTAATGGGCCTAGCAGATTTGTACTCCCCCCCAAAAAAAAAAATCAGATAGCGCTGGAATGATCCTGGATTAATCGGAGATTTCTAGATCAGTAATCTGGAATTGTAAGGAGTCGTGCCATTGCGGGTAGAACTTTCCCTAAGGATATCTAGGGAAGAAAGTGGTGGTTAGAATGCTGTAGAATAGAATAGAATAGAATAGAATAGAATAGAATAGAATAGAATAGAATAGAATAGAATAGAATAGAATAGAATAGAAAATATGGAATGGAATGGAATGGAATGGAATGGAATGGAATGGAATGGAATGGAATAGAATAGAATAGAATAGAATAGAATAGAATAGAATAGAATAGAATAGAATAGAATAGAATAGAATAGAGTAGGGTAGGGTAGGGTAGGGTAGGGTAGGGTAGGGTAGGGTAGGGTAGAGTAGAGTAGAGTAGAGTAGAGTAGAGTAGAGTAGAGTAGAGTAGAGTAGAATAGAATAGAATAGAATAGAATAGAATAGAATAGAATAGAATAGAATAGAATAGAATAGAATAGAATAACAGAGTTGGAAGGGACCTTAGAGGTCTTCTAGTCCAACCCCCTGCTTAGGCAGGAAACCCTACACTACTTCAGACAAATGGTTGTCCAACATCTTCTTAAAAACCTCCAGTGTTGCAGGCTAATTCTGCCAACTGACAGCAGTTTGATCCTGACCGCCTCAAGGCTGACTCAGCCTTCCATCCTTCTGAGGTCAGTAAAATGAGCACCCAGATTGTTGGCGGCAATACGCTGACTCTGTAAACCGCGCAGAGAGGGCTGTAGAGCACTATGGGGCAGTATTTAAGTCCAAGTGCTATTGCCCTACTTTCCTTCCTTCCTTCCTTCCTTCCTTCCTTCCTTCCTTCCTTCCTTCCTTCCTTCCTTCCTTCCCCCCCTCCCTCCCTCCCTCCCTCCCTTCCTAGAGAGCTGTAAAGAACTGTGAAGCAGTACATAAGTCTAAGTGGTGTGGCTATTGCTAAATCGATGCCCTCTTCCCAGTGACAGCCCCACAAGTTTTGGAAGACAGCTGTCAGCATTCTCATGCTGCCATAAAAAGGAGGAGACAAGGTTTGACTTTTCACCTACTTATTTTCTCTGTAGATAATATCCCCTAGGAGATGGGATGGGAGGGGGGACATTCCTGTGGAGTGAGGTCAGAAGCTGGGGAGACTGACTTGGAAGATGGCCAATGAGAAGAGGAGAATTGGGGAATGGAAAGGGAAGGGTTTGGGGGTCAGAGGGTTAGTATCGGCTACGACGAAGTCGGGGCCAGATCTGTCGTACTCAATGCATGCAATATTTCAGCAAAGATTAATTGTTTGGGAGTGCAATTTATTTGAGATGACATCGAAACCTGACAACAGCTATCATGTCACCCCTGAGCCTTCTCTTTGTTAGGTTTGAACATACCTAGTTCCCTTAGAAATTCATCATATGATTTTAGACTATACATCATATGATTTAACTTCTGCATTTAAAATCTATACATCCAAGTGAATGCTATGTTTCAGGAAGACATTCGTGTGTGTGTGTGTGTGTGTGTGTGTGTGTGTACTCAATGGTGTAAATTTTTGCTTACTACGTTGTCCAACTCTTTAAGATAAGTGTTTCTAGTTGGTTTTAGATTTATCTTTGTTTCTCCTTTTTTGATTCTTTCTTAATTTAATTGTGGATTTGCATTAGAAAAGTGGTTCTAATAAATTTAATAAAAGGAGGAAGGAAGGAAGGAAGGAAGGAAGGAAGGAAGGAAGGAAGGAAGGAAGGAAGGAAGGAAGATGAAAGAGGAAGAAAAAGGAGGGGAGGAGAGGAGAGGAGTGGAGAGAAGAGGAGGGAGGGGATTGTAGGGATGACAATAATCTTGCCAAATTGCCTTCAGTGTGCATTTCCAGTGTTTCTTCTCAAAATGATATTAATTTTAGAAGGCCAAATTAATTTAAAGAAATTCTAGGAGAGATTCCAGAACAAAAACGGAGCTTTACCCTAAACAAATATAAATAATACTTTCCTTCCTTTCTTCTTCCCTCCCTCCCTCCCTCCCTTCCTCTTTCTTTCTTTCTTTCTTTCTTTCTTTCTTTCTTTCTTTCTTTCTTTCTTTCTTTCTTTCTTTCTTTCTTTCTTTCCTTCCTTCCTTCCTTCCTTCTTTCTTTCTTTCTTTCTTTCTTTCTTTCTTCCCTCTCTGCTTGCCTTCCTTCCTACTTTCCTTTCTGCCTTCCATAACAATTTAGGGAGGAGGACATAACCCAGTTTAAAGATTTATATATATGCATGATATCCAGACCTCTCCAGCTTTTATAGGAACATAATGGCACTTTTGTGTCACAATCTGCAGCTCTGGAAATTTGGTTGCTGTTTTCAGCTAAGCAAAATCCTTATAAAAATGTGTGTTTTGGGGAAAGCATACGCAACCCTGCTTTTTGATTGAGGAAAACTAGCTTGCAAGAAGCTTTGACTTGCATTCCAAAAAAAAATGTATTTCTTGAGATTAATGCACAAAAAACGCATAGAGCTTTTGGACAGATTGTTTCTTCTTCCTATCCAGTTTGCAAATAAATGTTTGTCTTTGCATAGCAGGAAACTTAAGTCAGTGGATAGACATAAATAGTTTCTTTCCATACAGTTAAGTTTTGGGTTCCTTTGAAATCATTCAAACATTTCATTTACGGATAGTACTTTAAAGAAAGGAAATGGAACAATAGCTTGTTCTTGTGTAATTTTTGGTAAATGTTTGCAATATTTTGATCTCAACATTCCAAAGAGGGATGGCATAACTTTCCTTCATAGTGTTCTAATTTATTTTTACTTCTTCCTTGTCCTTGTCCTTGTCCTTCCCCTTCCCCATCTCTTTCATCGTCCATCTTCTTATGTCTGCCTTCTTTCCTCTTTCTACCCATCTGCCCTGCTTCTCTTCTCCTTCTTTTGCTTCCTTCTTCCTCTTCCATCTTTCCTCTTCCTTCCTTATCTTGTCTTCCATCTTCCACCTTCTGCCTTCCCTCCTCCTCCTTCCTGTTTCCCTTCTCCTCCTTTTGCTTCCTTCTTCTCTTTCTTCCTCTTCCATCTTTCCTCCTGCTCTTCTTTCCTTTTGCTCTTCCCTCCTCATCTTCTGTCTTCCGTCTTCTGCCTTCCCTTCTCTTCCTACTCCTCCTTCCTTCTTCCCCATCCCTTTCTTCCTTCTTCCTTTTTCTTTCTTCCATTTTCCATCTTCCATCTTTCCTCCTCCTCCTCCTCCTCCTCCTCAAATTATGGGTAATTTAAATATTGTTTCCATCTTCAGAGGTGGGAATATAGTTTCTCCTCCTCCTCCTCCTGAAATTATGGGTTATTTAAACATTGTTTTGACTGTTTCCTAATATGATTTGATTGCTTATTTGTTCCCTATGACTATCATTAAGTGTTGTACCTTACGATTCTTGATGAACGTGTCTTTTATGTACTCCGAGAGCATATCACCAAGACAAATTCCTTGTGTGTCCAATCACACTTGGCCAATAAAATTCTACTCTACTCTACCCTACTCTACCCTACCCTACCCTACCCTACCCTACCCTACCCTACCCTACCCTACCCTACCTACCCTATTCTATTCTATTCTATTCTATTCTATTCTATTCTATTCTATTCTATTCTATTCTATTCTATTCTATTCTATTCTAAACATTGTTTCCATCTTCAGAGAAGTGGAACTATAGTTTCTTCCTCTCGTTCTCCTTTACCTTCCCCTTCTCTTTCTCCTTCTCAATCTGTCTCCTCCTCCTCCTTTTCCTCCTACTCCTACTCCTACTCCTCCCTTCATTTCCTACAGTATTTACAAGCATAGTCCTTTTATCTAGTCTACCACCCATTCACATCACAACCAACAAAAATGTGTGGAGTTTCTGCTTTACTGATCATCATCACCTCTACAGATCCGTCTGTTTTTATTTTGGTCCAGGACTGATTAGTTGGCTTTTCCTGCACTTCATGGAACTCTTAGTATCCATCAGCCGCCCATAAATCAAAGTCATCCATCTTATTTCTCTTGTTGTTTCTCAGTGGTCATCTTTCAAAACCATACATCAGCACCGGAAAGACCATTGTTTTAACTATTCCGAACTTGTTGTCACCGAAATGTCCTGATATTTGATGATCTTGTCTAGCTGGGTTATTGCCTCCTTCAGAAGGATTAATCTTTCCTTTATTTCTCTAGCACAGTGTCCATCTTTATCAACCCTAGAAAACATGCTCACTTCTTTGCCATCAACAATAAGTTCATTAATTATACAGACCTTTCACTCCGTTATCTCGGGAATGAATTTAAATTTGCGATTTAATTTGCCAGAGTTTGGAGTCTCATTTCCCAAATTGTTGGGAGAATGATGCCTCATTTGAATAAGAAAGTATTTTAACTTAGGTCTTGTTCTGTTAAGCTCCAAAGATCATATTAAGGTATTTCTCCACAAAATTCACATCGGGCAAATATTCCGCGAATTCAGCAGTTTTAGCTATCTTCTATCCATTAGCAGAGAAGGAAAGAAAACAATCTTCCTCTTATATTCATGCCTGGAGCAAAGAAAAGGGGAAAGTAGGAAACAGTTACAGAATTATAAGTACAACCTTGAAATTGTAGAAACTTGCTAATTTTGTTTATGAAGAGTATGGGAAAACTGTCGTCTCTGCATGCGTTCAGCATCCTGCATTCCAAGCTTGGGTCATATCCAAGAGGAATAGTGGTAAAAATGAACTGATCCAGTCAGGAATAAATGGAGATTGATTTGTATGGAAGTATTGGAAGGAAGGAAGGAAGGAAGGAAGGAAGGAAGGAAGGAAGGGAGGGAGGGAGAAGTAAGAACAGAAATGGTGCACAAAGCATTCTGTGCGGGTTCCAATCTGGGTCAGTCAGCGGGACCAGAGATTTTCCCTTCCGAGCTTTCAGACTCCTGCTGGAGCCCATCCTCAGGGAACGTCTCTCTAACAGAGTGTGTGCTTTGGCTGTTCTGTGTGTGGCATTTATAAGGTGCCTTTTGTGTGCGGCTTTTCAGATGTTGATTGGGGGTGTTGATGGCTGGCTATTAAGTCCTTGGCTGTTGTTTGTTTACGCTACCCAGCCCCCACCTCCTAAGCACTTGATGAACTGGTGGTAAAATCAGCAATTCCTGTTGACTGACAAGGGACACATTTCCCAAGCTTCAATCACTTCCCCTGGCTGTTTTTATGCCTGCTCATCCAACAATCTTAGTAGCTGCAAAATTGAATGTATGTCCTTGTTCATTATCTCTGTGTGCCTGTTGATGGCTGCTTTGTCTGAATGTCAAACTTTCAAAAAATTCCCTTGTTTGTTCATTTGTTTGTTTTTTGTTTTTGGATTTAGCTCGGTCTGATGATACCTAGTCAGGTAATGCAAAATCTGCAAGAAAACAACCAAGCTCAGAGAGCACCGAGGCCTCCGCAGTTCAACCTTGAGCTACAGATTTCATTTCTGTTGAAAACAAAAAAGGACGCAACTGCCCACGAAGTGATACAACAAACTGTAATGAACAATAAAATTAGGACTTCTCTGGCCCCTGATCTTTTCACTTTCAAAAGGCCGAAACCAAGAGGAAACTGATGTAGAAATCACTCTGCTTTGAGAAAAGGCTTGTCCGTTGCTGAAAATCAATAGTTGCCATGGCCTCACTGCCTCTGTTCCTCATCACGGTTGCTCAAGTAAATAATGAAAGCTTCTCTGACAGTTTCTTGCCTTACTAGGAAACTCTGCACTGCAACGACTCTCAGGAACGGAAAGTAGCAAGTTCAAACCCAGCTTTTGCACTCTGGGAAAATGAATCTCTAAGCCAAACGATCTCCTCAATTGCCAGCATCAGGGTCCATCAAATCCTATATGTACTTCGCGATTGTTACAGCTAGTAAATGGTAGCTGGGTCTCAGCTGTGTTGCAACATGAGCAGGAGGCCACTCATTACTTGTTTGGGGGCCTCCCAAAGTCATCTCAAATTGGCCATTATGGGAAAAGACCATTGGTACAATTCCAATCTGGTGCAGGTCCTCGGATGTTGTTCTCTGAATCTTGTGGAGGATGAAGTTCAAAGCTTTTTGGAATGAGAAGGTCCAAGAAGTTGACATTAGCTTCTCCTCACTGTTGCTACATGGCTAAAACATATGAAGAACGGTTGCAGGAACTGGGTATGTCTAGTTTAACGAAAAGAAGGACTAGGGGTGACATGGTAGCAGTGATCCAATATCTCAGGGACTTCCATAAAGAAGATGGGTTGAGCTATTCTCTAAAGCACTTGAACGCAGAACAAGAAGCAACAGGGGAATTGTATCAAGATCAACCTGGAGTATTGGTACCACTACTTACTGCTTTGGTAAGACCACTTTTGGCGTACTGCAGTGATGGCAAACCTTTTCGGCACCGAGTGCCCAATGGAACCCATGTGCATGTGCATGCATGTGCACACCCTGGAGCACCGGAAACCTGAAGACCAGTTGGCCGGTGCGTGCATGCCTGTTTTGGGGCCATTTTGGGGGCTGTTTTCCAGGCGTTTCCAGGCCATTTTTGGGACATTTTCAGGCCATTTTCCAGGCTGTTTTGGGGCCATTTTCAGGCTGTTTTTCAGGCCAAAAATTTTTTCAGGCCTGAAAACAGCCTGAAAAATGGCCCAAAAATGGCCCCAAAATGCCCTGAAAACAGCCAGAAAATGGCCTGAAAAACAGTCTGAAAATGGCCCTGAAAATGACCCAAAAATGGCCCAAAAAACAGCCAGAAAATGGCCTGAAAACTTCCCAAAAATGGCTGGAAAATGGCCTGGAAAACAACCTGAAAAATGGCCTGAAAACAGCCTGAAAATGGCTTGAAAAACAGCCTGAAATAAGCCTGGAAATTGTCTGGAAAATAGCCTGAAAATGGCCCCGAAAATGACCCCAAAATGGCCCCCAAAACAGCCAGGAAATGGCCTGAAAACTGCCCAAAAAACAGCTGGAAAATGGCCCCAAAAGACCCAGAAACTGTATGAAAAACAGCTTAGTTTTTGGCCGTTTTCAGGCCGTTTTCCAGCATTCCAGCACCCACGAAGATCAGCTGGCTGGCACGCATGTGCACGCTGGAAAGTAGAATAGCAGCTGGTAATGGCACACATGCCCACAGAGAGGGCTCAGTGTGCCACCTCTGGCCCGCATGCCATAGGTTTACCATCACGGGCATACATTATCCAGTTCTGGTCACCTTGATACAAAAAAGATGTTGAGACTCTGGTAAGACTAGAGAGAAGACCAACAAAATGTAAGAAGTCTGTAAGAGGAACAAATAAGGATTAGGGTTAGGTATAACTAGGTATGTCTAGCTTAACAAGGAGAAGGACTTGGGGTGGCATGATAGCAGTCTTCCAGTAATTGAGAGGTTGTCACAGATAAGAGGGGGACAAGCTATTCTAGCTGATATTAGCTTCTTCTCCTCACTGTTGCTACATGGCTAAAACACATTGTTAAGGATATTGGTGTTGTGTTACCAACCAGCAGAGTAAATGCACAAGAAAACGTTGCTGAGAGCAATGAATAAGAGATATGCAAACTGGTTTATCAAAAGCTTACTTTATAGTAGAAAAACAGTCTCATAGTCTTTAAACAAATTCCAAGTCTTTGCCAGTAAATCAGTCCAGTAGTTACAGATATCTTCTTACCAAACAAACATTAGTTGGTTAGAATAACAAACTCACTCTGGTTCACAAACCACGATGGTAGCAGATTCCACCAAACGATGATTACAGATAGCAACTCCTCTATATCATATCAGCTTCATCATCAATGGCAGCATATCATAGCAGCAACTGAACACGTTACCGTACCTTGCTTAAATACTCTCACAACCAGTGATTATGTAATTACAGCATGACTCAGCATTAAAGTCACATAATACATTTACAGATTAAAGTTACAGTACACTTATATTGCCTGGACAACTAGTTAGGCTCAAACCATATCCTAACATTCTCCCCTTTGGACAGGTCAATATATACAGTTTAGATTCTTAATCCATAGCTTTCACAACATGTTCTATGTTTTATAGCACCTTGGGCTTTGGTAAAATTATCAGCAATATTGTCTTCCAAAATACAATATTCCAATTTAACCATGTTGCTTTGGATACACTGACGAACATTCAGATACCTAATGTCAGTATACTTAGATCTAGTTTTAACTGCTAAATTTATTGCCATTTTTATAGCAGCTTGGCTGTCCTCATGTATTACAATTGGATAATCCATCTTTAAACCAATATCCATCATTAGTTGTTTGTAATAAATCAAATCAGTACAAACTAGTGACAAACATGAGAACTCCGCCTCCATAGTCGAAAGACTAATATGTTTTTGACGAATTGATTTCCAGCCAATCAAACAATTGTCTAACATGATAGCTATACCCGATGTGGAAGAGCATGCCAAGCTAATGAAAAGAAGGACTAGGGACTACGCTATTCTTCATGGTAGCAGTAGTCCAGTATCTGAGGTTATGCCACAAAGAGGGGGGTCAACTTATTCTCCAAAGCACCAGAACACAATACAAGAAACAATGGATGGAAGCTAATCAAGGAGAGAAGCAACCTGGAATTAAGGAGGACAATTAACCAGTGGAACAGCTTGCCTTCAGAAGCTGTGGGTGCTCCAACACTTTTTACGTAAAGATTGGACAACCATTTGTCTCAAATGGTACAGGGTTTCCTGCTTGAGCACAGGGTTGGACTAGAAGACCTCCAAGGTCCCTTCCAACTCTGTTATTCCATTATTTGTCCTTTCTGTGTGACTTTTCACAAGTTTGGCACACGCCTTGTATGAAAGGATGAATTAAACTCCGGAGCATTACTCATGAAATGCGAAAGCTGGATTCCAGCGGGCGACAATGCTCAAACAAAGGATTTCCTGAGAACCATCAATGAATGTCGTACCCCTTTCGCCTTTCAGGATTAAGGACTGCAAAACCCACAGATTCACATTCTATTTTCAGTGCTCACTCTGGCATTTCTCCCATCAGTCTTTGCAGAGGTGCAAACAAAGTGCAAGCAACCAGAAAAAAGAAAAAAAGAGAGAGCGAGAGAGAGGGAGGAAAAAAAACCTTAACTGCCAGAGGATTATCTACAAGTGCTTACACATTCCATTCAGGTATGATTCTCCTACATGCATAACCTCGGGCGTTCATTTAATCGTCTTCCCCTCTCCCTTCCCCCACCCCAACCTGTAAAGATTGCAAAAAATGAAATGCTGAATGCACCAAAGTGGCCCAAAATGATGAAGCTCCCGGAGTCAGCAAATTCACGCTGCAGATTCTCATAAAAGCATATTTGCAAGCTATTCAATGTACATCATAAGCACAGGCATAAATAGATCTACAGTGAGGGGTGTTTGTTATTGCGTGGTGCCTTTAAAATAAACACACAGTGGCAATAAGTCACTGTTCGGGCCATTGAAAAGATGAGCAAATGTGACTTTTTTTAGAAAGAAGGCCAAAATAGTTGACTTGATAACCCAAGTTCTATTCTTCACACAAAACAAGGCTTCTTCTGTATAGATACAGATTAACAGAGTTGGAAGGGACCTTGTAGGTCATCTAGTCCAACCCCCCTCCTCCCAGCCAAGCAGGAGACCCTACACCAGGGGTCTGCAACCTTAAACACTCAAAGAGCCATTTGGACCCGTTTCCCACAGAAAAGAAAACACCGGGAGCCACAAAAACCCTTCCCGTGCCTGACTATTTCTTGAGCGGCTACAAAACTAGCATATGTAGTTGAAGTAAACGTTCTGTTGTCTTCTGAAACTTTTATTTTCTTGGATTTATCCATGGTTGGCCTACCGGGGGTTGAAAAGCTCAATAAATTGTGTGCCGGCGGTATCGCATATTGGCGGTTGTGACACATATTTTGAGCAACTGGGAGCCGCAGCAGAGGGATGAAAGAGCCACATGCGGCTCCAGAGCCGCAGGTTGCTGACCCCTGCCCTACCCCATTTCTGACAAATGGTATTCCAGTCTCTCCTTGAAAGCTTCCAGTGATGAAGTTCCAGTGATGGGCTGCAACAGGTTTCAGCTCAGTTGCTTACCTTCTAAAGCAGCCCCAGTAAGTAGAACAGCGGAGTCGTGGAAATCACCTGTGCCACGCGAATCAGCTGAGCCAGAAAGGAAATATAGGACAGGATAGGGTGGGTGGGTGTGGGTGGGTGGATGGATGGGTGGGGCCAGCTGATTGTTGGAGCTACCGGTTCACCTGAACCGGTCCAAACCAGCAGCAGCCCACCGCTGTGAAGTTCCCACAACTTCTGAAGGCAACGTCTGTTCCATTGGTTGATTGCTTTCGCTGTCAGCAAATTTCTCCTTATTTCCAGGTTGAACCTCTCCTTGTTCAGTTTCCATCCATTATTCCTTGTCTGGCCTTCAGGTGCATTGGAAAATAGCTTGACTCCCTCTTCTTTGTGGCAACCCCTGAGATATTGGAATACTGCTATCATATCTCACCTGGTCCTTCTCCTTAGTAGACTAGCCATGCCCACTTCCTGCAACCGTTCATCGTATGTTTTAGCCTCCAGTCCTCTAGTCATCTTGGTTGCTCTTCTCTGCACTTTTTCTAGAGTCTCAACATCTTTTTTATAGTGTGGTGACCAAAATTGGATGCAGTATTCTAGGTGTGGTCTTACTAAGGCTTTATAGAATAGTATTAGTTGATCTTGATTGTATTCCTCTGTTAATGCAATTTAGGATTGCATTGACTTTTTTCGGCTGCTGTTGCACATGGGGGTGTACAAGTAGAGCATACCCCCGGTGTGCGAAGAGGGGGGGGTGTCAAAATATTATCCAAAGCACCAGAAGGCAAGACAAGAAACAATGGATGGAAACTAATCAAGGACAGAAACAATTTGAAAATAAGGAGAAACTTCCTAATAGTGAGGACAATTAACCAGTGGAACAGAAGTTGCCTTCAGAAGTTGTGGGTGCTCCATCACTGGAGGTTTTAAGAAGAGACTGGACAGTCACTTGTCTGGAATGGTATAGGATCTCCTGCTTGAGCAGGGCATTGGACTAGAAGATGTCCAAATGTGGGGATGATGTGATCTCAGTTGTCTGCAAACCGTGCTGAGTAAACAAAATTAACACAAAGTCCTAATCTCATCAAAGACAGGATGTCTGGCAGAGACCCTATCTCAGATATACAAGGCATGGGGACCCAGCACGTAGGCATTGTTTGTGATAGGAAATAACCTGAGGGAAACACGAGGGATCCATATGGAATTCATGAGCTTTCTTTAGCCAATCAGTATCAGTAAACGTTGATCAATGTTTTGCCATGGGAGTTGTAAAATGACAATAAAAGGGAGCCTTTTGAATGGGGTCAGGGGTGCCTTCCACAAGGTACCTTCACACCGAGGGGCCTTCCCGTGAACCATCATCCTGCCAACGTGTCTTTCTTCATTGAAACAACATCCAAGGCCATTTCCAGTTCTGTTATTCTGTATATTAGGAAGAGTTTACTGCCCTAGCAAGAAATTGAATGAGATGCCCTTTCAATCTCTTATCACTTCACAATTAAAAGCTTCTACACTCCAGCCAAGCTTCCTTCTCACCCCTATAACCAGATTTCCTGAAGGATCCAAATTATGTATCCTACCAGAGAAGGGATGAAATCCAGCTGGTTCTGACAGGTTCTGGAGAACCGGTAGCAGACATTTTGAGTAGTTCAGAGAACCAGCAAATACCATCTCTGGCTGGCCCCAGAGTGGGAGTGGGAATGGAGATTTTGCAATATCCTTCCCCCAGGAGTGGGGAGGGAATGGAGATTTTGCAGTATCCTTCCCCTGCCACGCCAATCAAGCCACACCATGCCCACCAAGCCACGCCCACAGAACCAGTAGTTTAAAAAAAATGGATTTCACCACTGTACCAGAGTAATGTTAAACCAACTTTATTCGTATTGTTCTTTCACTTTAAAGCCAAACCTGAGGGTAGAGTATACTTTATGTCTCGATAAATATGAGAACATAAGCAATGCCCTGCTGGACCAGTTCCCTGGCCTACCTCATCTAGCAGTCTGCTCTCACAGTGGCCAACCGAATGCACAGGGAAGCTTACTAGCCTCCAAGCAGATGCCTTCAGAAGCAGTTCCACTACTAGTAGCCAGCACCGCATGTAATCACAACAAATTCCAAAGTGGGAGTATATGTTATGTAAAGACGAACAATCCTTTAGCCTGTCTTGATTTTTCCATGATTCCTGTTCATTGGTTGACCTCTGGTTCTAGTATGTTTGATTGGGAGAAATGCTTCTTCTTGTCCAATCTATGAATAATTCTGGACACTGTATTTCCTGTCAATTGTTGCCTTACTAGACAAAACAAACAAACAAACACCTCTTCTCTTTCTTCATAGGGAAGTTGTTCCAACCCCTCAATCATCTTAGTTGTCTTCTGCTGAACCTTTTCTAGTTCTGAAGTTGATTAGGAGACTGGAGGCTAAAGCATGAAGAATGATTGCTGGAATTGGGCATGTCAAGGTTGATAAAAAGAAGAACTAGGGGTGACATGATAGCAGTCTTCCAATATCTAAGGCAGGGGTCAGCAACCCTCGGCTCTGGAGCCGCATGTGGCTCTTTCATCCTCCTGCTGTGCTCCCTGTTGCTGGTCAGCTCCACAATTGATAGGGCTTTCGGTTAGGACCGGTAGAGGAAAAAGGATGCCGTGCTAGGAGGAGACTCTATGGTGGGGGAAACAGGACTTCTGGTCAATAGAGGAAAAAGGATGCCGTGCTAGGAGGAGACTCTATGGTGGGGGAAATGGGACTTCTGGTCAACAGAGGAAAAAGGACGCCATGCTAGAAGGAGACTCAATGGTGGGGGAACGGGACTTCTGGTCAACAGAGGAAAAAGGATGCCATGCTAGAAGGAGACTCTATGGTGGGGGAACGGGACTTCTGGTCAACAGAGGAAAAAGGATGCCATGCTAGAAGGAGACTCAATGGTGGGGGAACGGGACTTCTGGTCAACAAAGGAAAAAGGACGCCATGCTATGAGGAGACTATGATGGGGGAACCGGACTTCTGGTCGGCTCCAGAATTGAACAGGGGCTTCCGGTTAGGACTTTTGTGGCTCTTTGAGTGTTTAAGATTGCCGACCCCTGATCTAAGGGGTACCACAATGTAGAGAGGGGTCAAGCTATTTTCCAAAGCACCTGAGGGCAGGACAAGAAACAATGGATGGAAACTAATCAAGGAGAGAAGCAAACCTGGAGAACAGTGAGGACAATTAACTAGTGGAACAGCTTTTGCCTTCAGAAGTTGTGGTTGCTCCATCACTGGAGGCTTTTAAGAAGAGACTGGACAGCTACTTCTCTGAAATGATATAGGGTCTACTGCTTGAATAGACTAGAAGACCTCCAAGGTCCCTTCATGATATGAAGTGTTCCAATATTTGAGGGGCTGCCCCAAAGAAGAAGGAGTCAAGCTATTCTCCAAAGCACCTGAAGCAACGGGTGGAAACTAATCAAGGAGAGAAGTTGTGGGTGCTCCATCACTGGAGGTTTTCAAGAAGAGATTGGACAACCATTTGTCTGAAATGGTATAGAGTCTCCTGCTTGAGCAGGAGGTTGGACTAGAAGATCTCCAGGCACCCTTCCAACTCTATTATTATTATGTTCTTCCAGAGCTGCAAGAAACAGAACTGCGCACAATATTCCAGATGTATCAACATTGATTTATGTAATGCCATTAGGATATTGATGTTTCTGTTTCCAATATTCTTTCTTGTTGTCATTAAAGTGCAATTGGCATTTATTTTTCTGCACACTGTGTCAACATCTTCATTCAACAGTTTACCATTACTCCGAGACCCAGCTTCAGTCTCTTCTGAAAAATGGAATGTAAAGTGAACTTTTGACAAACAATTTTATTTTTAGATCTCTAGGGTATTGCAACTTAGAATCAGTGATGTGAAGAGCTTGGTCTGGCTGATGCAATTTTGAAGTGGGATGGACTAAATGTGAGAAAAGCAGGAAAGAAGGGAATCAAATTAAAACCAACAAAGCTAATGCATCCTGGGATGAATGAAAATAAGGAAGTGAGAAACAGAAAACAAGTAATAATGTAATTATAAAGGCAGATTGTCAATAGCAATTTCCAGCTTACACAACTCTGCCATTGTGCTGTGGGCAAAGAAGGGAGATCTTTGAGAAGAGATGGAGAATTGATTCAAAGGGAGAAGAGGTGAAAAACCAATAAACAAGAAAGACAGGTGAATATTACTGAAAATCAAATAATCAATCGATCTAGTTGGACTAATCAGGATGATAGCAGTGTTCCGATATTTGAGGGGCTGCCACAAAGAAAAGGCAGTCAAGCTATTCTCCAAAGCACCTGAGGGCAGGACAAGAAGCAATGGATGGAAACTCATGAAAGAGAGAAGCAACCTGGAACTAAGGAGGAATTTCCTGACAGTGAGAACCAGTGGAACAACTTGCCTCCAGAAGTTGTGAATTCTCCAACACTGGAAGTTTTAAAGAAGAGATTGGACAATCATTTGGGTATGTCTAGTTTAATGAAAAGTAGGACTAGGGGTGACATGATAGCAGTCTTCCAATATCTCAGGGGCTACCAGAAAGAAGAGGGAGTCAAGCTGTTCTCCAAAGCACCTGAAGGTAGGACAAGAAGCATTGGGTGGAAACTTATCAAGGAGAGAAGCAACTTAGAACTAAGGAGAAATTTCCTGACAGTGAGAACAATTAACCAGTGGAACAACTTGCCTCCAGAAGTTGTGAATTCTCCAACACTGGAAGTTTTAAAGAAGAGATTGGACAACCATTTGTCTGAAATGGTATAGGCTTTTCTGAGCAGGGAGTTGGACAAGAAGACCTCCAAGGTCCCTTCCAACTCTGTTATTCTATTCTGTTCTGTTCTGTTCAAGGGGATTGACTGTGAAGTAGAACTAATGAGAACAATAATAATATGTCAAACATCCACATCTGCCTATCCCAGGTCCTTGGGAAGGGCTT